>NW_028151956.1:46787-90232 GCF_964638095.1 Poromitra crassiceps | reverse complement strand
TCTAACAGGTTCTGAACAGCATGACCCTCTCTGTCTCTAACAGGTTCTGAACATCATGACCCTCTCTGTCTCTAACAGTTCTGAACACCATGGTCCTCTCTGTCTCTAACAGGTTCTGAACATCATGACCCTCTCTGTCTCTAACAGGTTCTGAACATCATGGTCCTCTCTGTCTCTAACAGGTTCTGAACATCATGACCCTCTCTGTCTCTAACAGGTTCTGAACATCATGACCCTCTCTGTCTCTAACAGGTTCTGAACATCATGACCCTCTCTGTCTCTAACAGGTTCTGAACATCATGACCCTCTCTGTCTCTAACAGGTTCTGAACAGGATGACCCTCTCTGTCTCTAACAGGTTCTAAACATCATGACCCTCTCTGTCTCTAACAGGTTCTGAACAGCATGACCCTCTCTGTCTCTACCAGGTTCTGAACAACATGACCCTCTCTTTCTCTAACAGGTTCTGAACAGCATGACCCTCTCTGTCTCTAACAGGTTTCTGAACATCATGGTCCTCTCTGTCTCTAACAGGTTTCTGAAAAGCATGGCCCTCTCTGTCTCTAACAGGTTCTGAACAGCATGACCCTCTCTGTCTCTAACAGGTTCTGAACATCATGACCCTCTCTGTCTCTAACAGTTCTGAACATCATGACCCTCTCTGTCTCTAACAGGTTCTGAACATCATGGTCCTCTCTGTCTCTAACAGGTTCTGAACAGCATGACCCTCTCTGTCTCTAACAGGTTCTGAACAGCATGACCCTCTCTGTCTCTAACAGGTTCTGACAGCATGACCCTCTCTGTCTCTAACAGGTTCTGAACATCATGGTCCTCTCTGTCTCTAACAGGTCTGAACATCATGACCCTCTCTGTCTCTAACAGGTTCTGAACATCATGACCCTCTCTGTCTCTAACAGGTTCTGACAGCATGACCCTCTCTGTCTCTAACAGGTTCTGAACATCATGGTCCTCTCTGTCTCTAACAGGTTCTGAACATCATGACCCTCTCTGTCTCTAACAGGTTCTGAAGATCATGACCCTCTCTGTCTCTAACAGGTTCTGAACATGATGACCCTCTCTGTCTCTAACAGGTTCTGAACAGCATGACCATCTCTGTCTCTAACAGGTTCTGAACATCATGACCCTCTCTGTCTCTAACAGGTTCTGAACATCATGACCCTCTCTGTCTCTAACAGGTTCTGAACATCATGACCCTCTCTGTCTCTAACAGGTTCTGAACATCATGACCCTCTCTGTCTCTAACAGGTTCTGAACATCATGACCCTCTCTGTCTCTAACAGGTTCTGAACAGCATGACCCTCTCTGTCTCTAACAGGTTCTGAACATCATGACCCTCTCTGTCTCTAACAGGTTCTGAACATCATGACCCTCTCTGTCTCTAACAGGTTCTGAACACCATGGTCCTCTCTGTCTCTAACAGGTTCTGAACAGCATGACCCTCTCTGTCTCTAACAGTTCTGAACAACATGTCCCTCTCTGTCTCTAACAGGTTCTGAACAGCATGACCCTATCTGTCTCTAACAGGTTCTGAACAGCATGACCCTCTCTGTCTCCAACAGGTTCTGAACATCATGATCATCTCTGCGGACACGAGCAGCTCTGACTGACCAGAGCTTGGCGTTCCCGTGGACCGGAGCGTCGGGTCTGAACTTCCTGTATGGCCCGTTCTTCACCATGCAGTCCACCGACTCCAGCAGGTCCAGCATGGTCAGGTACTGAGAGAGAGACACAGAGGAGAGAGACAGTCTGGCTGTCAGTAGGGTTCCAGACTGTGACCATCTTTTTTTGAGAGTGTGCGGGTTAAAATATCCCGTGGTCACATTGGTGCGAGTGCAGCTGCTCAATGTGGTCTCTGTCTCTCGCTTGCTCTGTCACCCCCCCTCTCCTCTCTCTCTGTTGCTCGGTGTCTCTCTCTCTCTCTCTCTCTCTCTCTCCCCAAATGTGCAATGTTGTTTTCAACCTCATCATCGCAGAGGATATCATTTCTGCTGCCACACAAACAGTCACTCAGGCAGGTCGGCACCCTAGCCATGACCAGCCATGCAAAGAATACGACAGTAGCTACTGTACATGCTAACATTTTAGCATACACTATGTTGAGTGACAGTAGCTACATGCTAACATTTTAGCATACACTACGTTGAGTGACAGTAGCTACATGCTAACATTTTAGCATAAACTATGTTGAGTGACAGTAGCTACATGCTAAGAGTGTGTGTGTGTGTGTGTGTGTGTGTGTGTGTGTGTGTGTGTGTGTGTGTGTGTGTGTGTGTGTGTGTGTGTGTGTGTGTACCTGGGGTTTGGTCATTTCTATAGCGATGTTCTGGACCTCCAGGTGCAGGTTAGCTTTAGGAGTCTTCAGCTCCACCTCGGCGTTGGGGTTGATGCACATCTTAGCCGAGGCGAAGATCGGTTCGAAAACTACGAGCAGAAACCAAACGCACAAAAACATCCTGATGATAACAATCACAATATGTTTAAGGTTTGCTCTCCTCCAACGCATCCAAACACATCAGCAACACCAGGGTTTCCCCCGATATACATCCTGGAGCAGTGCTGCGCTGCCCCAGAAAAATGGCCGCCGCTGCTACCCACAGGTGTTGTTGTTGTTTTTTGGTCAAGGCGTTGTGAGGAGAGGGGAGGAGGAGGAGAGAGGAGAGAAGAAAGGAGGAGACGGAGAGGAGAGCTTATGGTACGTGTCCACATTCGCTGTGAATCCCCACGCCGATACATGTGTGTCTCTCTCTCTGTGTGCCAGATATTTCGGGGTACTGGCAGCTCAATCGCGCATGCAATTACCATTACCACATTGATTTTAAACTGATTAAAGCTGATTGTTTTTAAAGCTCTTAATGGGCTAGCTCCATCATACCTCGCGGAGCTCCTGGTCCACCACACCCCATCTAGAGCCTTAAGGTCTGCCGACCAGTTGCTGCTGGTGGTACCCAGGACCAAACTTAAGACCAGAGGAGATCGAGCATTTGCTGCAGCTGCCCCCAGGCTCTGGAACGCCCTCACCCTCCCTATCCGATCAGCCCAGAGCCTAGAGGCCTTCAAGTCCTAGCCTGGGTAAACCCATCCCCCACGTGACCTGCTCTCAGACCTGTTCTCAGTCACTATGGTCTGGTCCCCCGCCTGTGCTAAACGATTTCCTGCGGTTGTTGGGCCCCCCCCCGATAGACCGCTCCATTACGCAACCATCATCCAACCAGCTTTGTGCACAGAGCACATGCGCAGTGCAGCAGATGGCGTCATCGCTCTGCGACCTTTGTTGTTAGCAAGCGAGCTAACACTTTTCATTTCAGTACTGCTAGCACGCAAATGGTTACAACCAGCTACAACCAACCAAGCCCCCCTCCGCCCGAAATGTAAACAGACTCAGAGCTGGCCTACGGATCGATGTGTGATTTCCAGGTAAGAATATGTTATTCACAGGTATATGCCACACTATATATTATCTCAGAAACTAGCGTAATTGTGTTTGGTAAGAAAGACATTCGATAAATGAATGACTTTTCCTCATCGGCTGTGTGGGGGTTAGCGAGGTAACGTTAGCTAGCTAGATTACGGGAGCATTTAACGATCTAATGAATTCTAGAAAAACATGTCAGAAGCTAGCTAACGTTAGCCACGTGTAACATACAGTAACTGCTACGTTTTATATTATTAGAGCTTCCAAGAAGAGAGAACATCGCCTCTGCCAATGACTCCTGTGACGGTGGTCAGGGAATGAAAGAGGAACAGGACAACTGTCTACACGGACCCAAACCTCGATCCCTGCTGCAGATGGCCGCAGATCTGGAGAGATATTTGTGGCTGTGAAGAACAGTCATCATCTATACAGTGATATGATCTAGTTTTCAGGGACACGCTGTCTTATCTGCATAAATCATATTGAATAGTACCAGACAAAACAAATCAAATCAAGCTCATGCAGGGTGTCGGGCAGGCAGCAGTGCATCGCGCACCCCTCTGGAGCTCGCAGAGCTCCAGGCTGCCTCCGGGGCTCGACTCTGCTGCAGCCCGAGGTCGGGTGCAGGGTGTCGGGCAGGTAGCAGTGCATCGCGCACCCCTCTGGAGCTCTCAGAGCTCCAGGCTGCCTCCGGGGCTCGACTCTGCTACAGCCCGGAAATGATCGTGGACTTAATGTTAATCAAAAACGGCCACACTCATAACGGTAAGGTGTGTTTGACCTCGCTAGAAATAACGTTAATGCACTCGCATTTCAGCGTGGTTACAGATGTAGCTGACGCTAGCTAGCTACAGTAGATTTTTGGAGGCTATAGCGTTAACGTGAATGTCATGAAATAGTGAGCGTAGTGTTATACTGTATATTATACATAATCCAGATCATATTCCAGATGCAACCTAGCTAGATGTTAAGCTCCACACTGCTGTATGAGTACAATCAAATCTATCAAGCCTTGATATCATATTCCAACGTGAATTCAGCTGAGGGGTTCGCTCCAGAACGAGACTGTTGCATTCAATATTTGTACACGATACTGTGCAGTAGTTAGTGCAGGCTAGTTAATTGTTGGAAGTAAGGTTTTTGAATTGTAAAAGGCTCACAGCACATGTTGTTTCTGACTTGGATTGATTAATCAAAATTTTCAAAATCTTTACTACTGTAGGCTACTGTCCATTAATAATTACATCAGGTGCCAAGCTGAAATGTCAATTCTTATAGCAAATCTAGGTAAATTTCAGACTTTAACGTAGTGTCTTGTCTGAAGTGAATACAAGTGACCTATATTTTTCAATCCTGTCTTTGAATAAAAGTTGTACATTGTGTTATACTTGAAAACCATGTCTTTGCTCCCTTTGTGTTCACAATTACAACAAATCTGGTGATCTGCAGATGATGTAAACTTTTGTAATAAATGTTATCTCTTGTACTTCAACCTCTGTCTAGTCAATTATAGGACAAGATACACTTAGCCTACTGTAACACAGTCTTGGGTTTTGTCTGCCTTTCTGTGTCAGAGTATCTAGCTACATTATCTGCATTACATGCTACACCATGCAAATATATTTCGATATAATTCAAACAATTAGCCCACTGTACTACTGGACTGTGTATTGCTGTGAATAAGTTAGATTTGATTGTGTAAAGTGTTACATGTTATATTTTTAACTGAGCTTTGCAGAATTACCTCAACACAATTGTGTTGTGTATCAGCTTTAAATATCCAATATATACAGCATTAAACAAACGACCAGCAGCATTCAAATGTGCAAAAACGTTATATTTATTGAAATGTGGTGATCTCATGTCACATTACATAATGTTATGCCCAAATGGTCTACTGCCCAGAAGCGTCACTTTACATGTTTGGTAGGGAATTATTTTAATTATGTTAAACCAGCGTTTATCTTCCATAATGCATTAAATCATAATCACAATGCTATGAAGACATTAGCTGATCACCACAGAGCAGCACAGACAAGTTTATCAGATAATTTCGCCATAAAATGTGTCCAGGTGATCAGCTCTGAAGCCCTGGCTTGTATGGTCCGCTAAAATCCGATTTCGATAACGCTAGGTGTTATTTTGATCAACAGACCTCAACCTCAACAGCTGTTTTCACTTGAATTTCCTCACGTAGTTGCATAGCCATATAGCTAGCCAGCTAGTAGCTAGCTCGGGAGCTATGCTTTAGAGAGGCCAAATGCTAACGGCTAGGTAGTGCTAAGCCGCTGCAGCTGTTACACGTCATTGACAAAGACGCACTCTCTGATTGGCCGATCACGGCAGGACTGATGTTGGCAGTCATGCCGTCACTCATTGGCTGCGGGTCTGCGGGAGTCTTTCAATCGCCGCGGAAATCGTTGTGAATGGCCCGGAGTCTAGACGCTAGTGACTGGGAACTGAGAGAGCAGGTCACGTGGGGGCTGGGTTTACCTAGGCTATTCAAGTCCCTGCTCAAGACCCACATTTTCTCCCTGACCTTCAACTCTAGTTAGCTGCTATTCTGCGCCTTTTATTTATCTTATTACGTTTATCTATTTTATTACTTACTGCTATTCTGGTCTATCTTCTTTATTTTTATATTTTTATTATTTGTTCTGCTGCACTTTATTGCACCTTGAGCCGTAGTGTATTGTTTCTACCTGCCTTTATATTTGTGTTTTTTTTTAACTTGTAAAGTGCTTTGGTCGGCTGCCTGTCGTTGTAAACATGCTCTATAAATAAAGTTGACTTGACTTGACAAACGAGCAGAGCTAATTATTAATTAGAACTAAAACAGCGGTAATAAGTGGCGACAAAGAAGTGAAAATGGCTCCAGTGTGAAGCTCAAAGTGTTGATGGCTCAGAGAAAACACCAACAAGCTGCACCCGCACATCAAACAAACATCACTCTGGAACCAAAGTGAGTGCAGTTGGGCACCAAGCCCGTGAGCGAGCAAGTGATTAATTGATTGATTGATTGAGTCACCCGACATAGTTGTCAATTTCGTGGAGGTAAAAAGCGCTCGTAGTAAATAAAGGAAAATAGCAGCCGACTCCATGGAGGAGCGAGTGAGAAGTCTGAAATCCGGCTCTCTGAGTGAGACGCAGGTGTGGTAGAGAGATGAAGGTATGGGTGCTGGAGACTGGAGCTGCCTCTCCAGGAGCCGAGTGCACCAGCTGGGCGTAAAAAAGTAGGTCTTAACTGTTATGCCGGTCTTAGCTACGCCCAACATTGTGATTTGAATTTACACCACCAAGCCTGACTTACCATGGTCGTAGCTGCGCCCGGTCTTTAGGCTGCGGACGTGCGCGTTCACGTGAATACGTGCTTGTTGCCAAGCAACACACTTCTCTCAGATGAGCTCGAGACAGCTGACAGACAGCTCCAACTCAGCTCAAACTTATAGAGTTGTATTCAAAGCATAGAAACGTTCTCACAGCTCAATTTAACAGCACCAACACAAACACACAGAAACAAGATGCATGGAATTTGATCACAAGTGCAATCAGTACTGAATGCGATGGCGCACTGCGGGCAGTTGATGAAGTCAGGAAGAAATGGAAAGATCTTCCGACGCATCAGCTTTTAAAAACCCGCCGACGAGCGGAGGTCCTGCGACCAAAACGTCCATTCACAGCACATATATATCGATATTTTTGGAGAAGATTCCCCCACATCACAGGACTGAACGGCACTGACAGCACAGATTTGTCAGTCCCGACAACGCAGATCAAGATGAGACAGCTGTCAGTATGGGTACGCATTGGGTGTAACTTTTATACCTGCTCCATACCAGACGTAAAAGTTACACCCAGGCGCAACACATACAGGGCTTAAGACTACATGGTGCACTAGTCATAAAATTAAGTTAGTCGTAACTTTGAGTTCTACGTCGGACGTAGCGTTACACCTAGGCGTACGCCCAGCTGGTACACTCGGCTCCAGGTGTGGTAGAGAGATGAAGGTATGGGTGCTGGAGACTGGAGCTGCCTCTCCACTGTCGGGACAGTTGCGTTTTAGCCTGGATTGTTTTTTCATCAAGGCAATGTGGACGAGATACTGGCTCATATTTTGTCCGAAAATGCAGTGAAGAGAGTGTATGTTGTTGTCTGTGTAAGCAGGCAAACATATATAGCCTATATACGTTTATATTGAAGTTCTCTTGGTAACATAGCTTATATAGGACACAGATTATGGTAAATGGTAAATGGCCTGCATTTATATAGCGCTTTTATCCAAAGCGCTTTACAGTCAGTACGTACATTCACCCATTCACACACCGATGGCGGCAGGCTACCACGCAGGGTGCTGGCACACCAACGGGAGCAATTTGGGGTTCAGTGTCTTGCCCAAGGATACTTCGACACGCAGACTGGAGGAGCCGGGAATCAAACCACCGACCTCTTTTATCCAAAGCGATTAGTGGACGACCCGCTCTACCTCCTGAGCTACAGCCGCCTCTATTATTATTATTATATTTAATATGCTATTAATACTATTGCTATTAATATGACTCACTGTACTGGTAGTTCTGCAGCTGCTGCTCCTGGCTGCTGATCCCAGACCTGAGCTGCTCCTGCAGAGACAGCACACACACACACACACACACACACACACACAATGATGCAAAAACACACACATAAAGAAAGAAAGAAAGAAAGAGAGTGAGTGAGAAAGAGTGAGAGAGAAAGAAAGAGTGAGAGAGAGAGAAACAAAGAAAGAAGGAACGAGAGGAGCTGTCTTACCACAATTTTTTCCCATGATCCTCTGTAATAGATGGGACTGTTGACGTTCCAGTAGGCGCACAGAGAGTCCAGGCGGCCCAGCTGACACACACACACACACACACACACAGACACACACACACACACACACACACACACACACACACAACACAGAGAAACGTTACGCCCCAGACACACTGGAAGCGCTAGAAAGGACTAGCGGCAACTAGAGGCCAACTGATGCGTCACCTCACGTCTGCTGTGTCGGGGCCAAAAAGCTGCACTTAAACACACCACAAACACGACAGTAAACTAGCATGTATGTTCTGCGCGCCTGCGTGAGACCTGATTGGCTACCCTTTCCCTCACTTAAACAGTTTCATAATATAGCTACTTTTCTAATGGAGAATATGTCTGATAAAAAGTTGCAAATGACACTGGTGCTGTGCCGTGTCTGGTCTTTTGCTTGTGGAAGAAAGGAACAGGCAGAGGTGGAAAATAAGGAGAAACCGCACTAAATGGGTGATATCATGGAGCGACAGGCTCAATGGACTTTCCCAAAGGCACGTCGTTTGTGAAAATATCTCTGTTTTGGAATGATCAGGTGAGATAAAGTTGGAAAATGAGCACAGCGCTTTGTGTGCCCTCTCTCCTGCTTCACTACCCCTGACCAGCCAATCAGAGTGATTTCTCTACCCCTGACCAGCCAATCAGAGTGATTTCTCTACCACTGACCAGCCAATCAGAGTGATTTCTCTACCCCTGACCAGCCAATCAGAGTAATTTCTGTACCCCTGACCAGCCAATCAGAGTGATTTCTCTACCCCTGACCAGCCAATCAGAGTGATTTCTCTACCCCTGACCAGCCAATCAGAGTGATTTCACTACCCCTGACCAGCCAATCGGAGTGATTTCTCTCACAGACGACGGGCCAGAAAAGCCACCGTCAAAGCAGACTGCAGCCAACGGTGCGGGACACAAATACTAGAGCGAGAGACGCCCAGACATGGCCGACGGGAGACTTGTTGGCTTGGTGTGTCTGGGGCTTTAAGTCAGATACAGAGTGATTGCTCTTACCTTGTAGATGATCTTTGCTGCTTCATTCAGAATACAAGTCTTCCAGTTCTCATCCGTCGTCTGCAGACACACACACAACACGGTTCAACACTGTGTGTGTGTGTGTGTGTGTGTGTGTGTGTGTGTGTGTGTGTGTGTGTCTATCACCTGCAGGCTGAGCTCGGCGAGGGTGATTCCCATGGAGAGTGGGCACTGGGGGTCCGTAAGCTGAAACACACACACACAACTTATAACGGCAAACACTTGAAACCCACCGCAACCACTGCCCAGGTGCCCAGCAGCAAGGCACAGAGGCAGCAGCTGTACTGGCAGCTGTACTGGCAGCTCCCAGCATGCCTCATATTTTTGTGTCATTACCATCCAATTAAACAAAATAGGTTTCAGAGCAAAACTTCGCAATCAAACAATGTTTTTATTGCAAGTAAAACAAATAAATAAATAGTTTTTCTCTCAAATGTAATTTTGATTGCATGATAACTAATAAGACAACAGTAAGTCCATACAGTACGTGCAGAGCGTGTGTGGAGCAGGGACTCACGTCGTCCTCGTAGCGCAGGTGGATGCTGCTGATCTTCACCTGCAGGTTCTTGATCACCTGCGTGGCCAGCTTCTCTGCAAACGTGTCCTTCTTGTCCTCCTGACCAGGCTTCTCTGAAACATCACGTCACACAAACCACTCAACTACCATGGTGTGTTAGGGTCATCGCAGGTTAAGTAAATAATGACAATAAATGCGGAGCCGGGGGGAAAACTCTGAATTTCCAAGATTAAAGTGGTACATTTACAAGAACATTTTCACAAATTTAGAATATGAAGTCTATGAAAACAGCAGAGAAGGAAAACACATTCTGGGATATTGGAGAAATACAAGATTGATTTCATGTTGTGTTTTTCTGTATGTAAAGAGATGAAGTGCTTCACAGCTAAATTATTTTCTTCTGCCGATTTCTTCTATTTCTTTTGGTTGGATGGTGATGGTCGTTTGGTTGGATGGTGATGGTGTTTTGGTTGGATGGTGATGGTCGTTTGGTTGGATGGTGATGGTCGTTTGGTTGGATGGTGATGGTCGTTTGGTTGGATGGTGATGGTCGTTTGGTTGGATGGTGATGGTGTTTTGGTTGGATGGTGATGGTCGTTTGGTTGGATTGTGATGGTCATTTGGTTGGATGGTGATGGTCGTTTGGTTGAATGGTGATGGTGTTTTGGTTGGATGGTGATGGTCGTTTGGTTGGATGGTGATGGTGTTTTGGTTGGATGGTGATGGTCGTTTGGTTGGATTGTGATGGTCGTTTGGTTGGATGGTGATGGTGTTTTGGTTGGATGGTGATGGTCTTTTGGTTGGATGGTGATGGTCTTTTGGTTGGATGGTGATGGTGTTTTGGTTGGATGGTGATGGTGTTTTGGTTGGATGGTGATGGTCGTTTGGTTGGATTGTGATGGTCGTTTGGTTGGATGGTGATGGTGTTTTGGTTGGATGTGATGGTGTTTTGGTTGGATGGTGATGCTGTTTTGGTTGGATGGTGATGGTGTTTTGGTTGGATGGTGATGGTGTTTTGGTTGGATGGTGATGGTCATTTGGTTGGATGGTGATGGTGTTTTGGTTGGATGGTGATGGTGTTTTGGTTGGATGGTGATGGTCGTTTGGTTGGATGGTGATGGTCGTTTGGTTGGATGGTGATGGTCATTTGGTTGAATGGTGATGGTGTTTTGGTTGGATGGTGATGCTCTTTTGGTTGAATGGTGATGGTCGTTTGTTTGGATGGTGATGCTCTTTTGGTTGAATGGTGATGGTCGTTTGGTTGGATGGTGATGGTCTTTTGGTTGGATGGTGATGGTCGTTTGGTTGGATGGTGATGGTGTTTTGGTTGGATGGTGATGGTGTTTTGGTTGGATGGTGATGGTGTTTTGGTTGGATGGTGATGGTCGTTTGGTTGGATGGTGATGGTCTTTTGGTTGGATGGTGATGGTCGTTTGGTTGGATGTGATGGTGTTTTGGTTGGATGGTGATGGTGTTTTGGTTGATGGTGATGGTGTTTTGGTTGGATGGTGATGGTGTTTGGTTGGATGGTGATGGTGTTTTGGTTGGATGGTGATGGTCTTTTGGTTGGATGGTGATGGTCGTTTGGTTGGATGGTGATGGTCTTTTGGTTGGATGGTGATGGTCGTTTGGTTGGATGGTGATGGTCTTTTGGTTGGATGGTGATGGTCTTTTGGTTGGATGGTGATGGTCGTTTGGTTGGATGGTGATGATCATTTGGTTGGATGGTGATGGTCGTTTGGTTGGATGGTGATGCTCTTTTGGTTGGATGGTGATGGTCGTTTGGTTGGAGGGTTGTGGAGAAGATGTGAGGTGCAGTTCAGAAAAATGTCTTCAGTGTGGGAGACGGTCAGTCACAGTTTCCCACACTGATAAGACATCAAATATAATCTGATGTGTGGACTAACGTGATGTGGGGCAACAAGACATTGGACAAAAAAAGCAATCAATCAATCCTGTAATATTGTATTCATTATAATATAATGTACATTCTTAAAATACACTGTGGTGAATGAGGCGATTCATTCAAAAACATACATGCATTTTGGGGAAAACATTGACCAATCACAGATCATCATCCTCCTCCTAAACCCAAATCCATAAAAACCAATGTTTTTATAAACTTTCTTCCTGATATTGGGTTTGAATTGGATGTGGTTATGCTTGGACATTTATAACACAATTAATTCCACAAACCAATCATAATGTAATCGACATCAGTTGATTAGATTGTGTAGTTGTAGTTCCCTGAACATAGTTGTTCGGGGAAAAAGAAACACCAAAACCTCTGCACTGGTGGAGTGGAGTCAAACTAGCATGTAGCCAGGTAAAGAAGATGGCCACTAGCTGTGGTGATAATCTCTGCTATGCGAAAAGCGATAGTGATCTAAAAGTCTGCCTAGCTGTGATGCTAATTTCCACTATGCAACTCCAATGAGTTATGCTAAAAGCATTAGCAATCTAAAAAAGAAATGAATGAAAAACGTCTGCTAGCTGTAATCAAGTTTTTACTATAAGTACCGTAAATTCCGGACTATAAGGCGCACCGGTCTATAAGACGCACCTTCAAAGGTGACTATTTTTTTCTTCTATAAGCCGCACCGGTCTATAAGCCGCGGGTGTTTTGATGTTTAATTACCATATGTAAGGCTTCGTGCACAGAGGGGATTGTCGGGAAAGAGATGGCTGTTTGGGGAAGCTCCCATTTATTAACATTTCAACAAAACAAAAGTCAGGTCACTAATCCCCAGACAAAATCACACATTGTGGTATTTTTTGTTTTTTTTACAGTGCACACAGTGTCCGCGGTGTGGTGAAAAGAGGGCAAGAGAGGAAATTAAAACAGAAGTGGATTTATAGTTAGAAAGAGTGCTAAAGAAGAGAGAATTCCGTTTTTTATTTTTTTATTTTAGTTACTCACAGTACTATTGACCAGTCCAACTCAAAAGATATTCGGCAGTTTCACTTTGAGCTCTTGTTCCGCCGCTGTCCATCAATGGTTATGACGAGTCTCGCTGGGTACAGTACGCCAAAGCGATATCCATTGACTCGATGATGCTGTTGTATGTTGCGCGTTTCTGTTGCACCAACGCGGAGAGGTCCTGCCGGACGAAAAAGCGCGTACCCTCCCAGGTGAGGGGCTTCTTCCCCGCAGCCTGGAGGATGAGTTGACGGTCGGGCCAGCGGAGTAGGCAGATGAAGATGGCCCTCGGTGGCAGGCCGGGGTCTGGACGTGGCCGAGGCGCCCGGTGTGCCCTGTCCACCTCTGGTGGTTTCTCGCCTTCCTTCAGGTCCAGGATGTAACACAGGATTTTGCCACGAAAGCGTCCATGTCACCAATCTCAGCTCCCTCTTTTACATTGATCAGGCGAATGTTATTTCTTTTACTCCTGCTGATTAAGTCATCAACCTGCGTGTGCAGGGTTTCGATTTTGCATTTTATCCATTTTCTGACTCACTGTGTTGTTTTTGTCCTCCAGTGCGCGGATGCGCTTTTCCGCATTATAAACTCTGTTCACGGTTGCCTTAGTTTCTTTAGTGAGTGAGTGGATGGACTTCTGCACGTTTTCAAACTTGTTTTCAAGCTGCTCAAAACCTCTGAGCGATGTCGGACTTAATCGATAGTGTTTCACGGAGTAAAAGTTTAGCCCAAGCGGTGTATCTCCAGCCTCCAGCAGGTGAGTCATTTCCTCATTCATGGCGTGATTGCTTCGTCTTTTTCTTTCTGCTTACCTGTGTTGTGTTATGTTATGTTATGTTATGTTATGTTATGTTGTTAAAAGAGGGCAAGAGAGGAAATTAAAACAGAAGTGGATTTATAGTTAGAAAGAGTGCTAAAAAAGAGAGATTTTTTTTTTTTTTTGGAAAAAATCCATAGATAAGACGCACCGTTATATAAGCCGCAGGGGGCAAAAAAGGCCAAAAAACGGGAAAAAAGCCGCGGCTTATAGTCCGGAATTTACGGTATTCGCTCTGTGAAAAAAATATTTTGGTTGGTTATGAATGGAATTTTGATTGTGAAACTGAGGTGAGAGCGAAAGGTTTTGAGTTGGAGTCCTCTTATAGACCGTGTTTATTTCCTGTTACAGTGTTGGCGAATACAATTGTTGACAAAATAAACTAGGGTCCAAACGGTTCCCTAGCAACAGAAGAAACATCTATAATCCCACCCTCCACCTACCTCCTTTGTGTTCATGTCGTTTCAGCTTCCTGAAGCCTTTTTTATGTTTTTGATGTTTTTTACGTCCTTTAGAGACTAACGCAGCGTTAAAGAGAGAGACAGCAGTTAGCAGAGAGACCGGCCCAGCCGCACACACAGACAAGACACAGAAAACACTAGAGCCCGAGCGATACATCGGTCGGCCGAAATTATCGGCCGATATCCAATATCGGTATCGGCCAATATGTTGGCCGATACTGCAGATCTTTTTTTTTTTTTCAAGTTATAGACGTTGTGTATATTTGATCCCTCTTCTTAACTCAAGTTACATATATTTGTTCTATTTGTGTTTTGGAATTTCTAGTTATTTATAATTATTAAATTCCCAGTGAAGTTTACCGTTTCATTGCATTGATGCCATTTCGGACAATAAAGTTGACTGATAAGCTGTAAAATATCCTGCCTACATTACATATCTCAAGTCACATCAAGTCATATCTTTGTCAAGTGTTTGATATTTGAGGGATAATTGCAAAAACAATTGTAATATAATGTGCATATATAATATAAGAATATCGGCCAATATATCGATATCAGAATTTTTTTTCTCCTGAATATCGGTATCGGCCCCAAAAATCCAGCATCAGTCGGGCTCTAGAAAACACACAGAGAAAACACACAGAAAACACAAGAAAATAGAACAGCGTGCAAATAAAAACCAACAGAAACTGATGCTACAGCTCCTGATGCTGAGTGAGTGTGTGTGTGTGTGTGTGTGTGTGTGTGTGTGTGTGTGTGTGTGTGTGTGTGTGTGTGTGTGTGTGTGTGTGTGTGTGTGTGTGTGTGGACCTACCATTCTGAGGCTCCTTGTACACAACGCTCTCCAGGTTGAACAGGAATTCTCCTGTTTCAGAGGCTAACGTCCGCAGCATGAACAGCACACACTGTTAGTAACATTGCCTATTAATACGGTAAAAAAAAAAGTAGCCTACAAATGGCGAATAAAATAAAAAATAATTGAATAAAAATAATTCAGGCTAAGCCTAGCCCCGTTTCTCCTCTTTCCGTGTAGACTATGCTACCCTACAAGAGTCGTGTCTCCGTACATAGACTTGCCTGTGACTTTGGCTCCCAAGCTGTCTAAATCAGCGATAAGCGCGTATTTACAAGTGCCACCGAAACATTTCAAAGCCACCTACTTGAGAAGAAGGGTTCATAGCTTCTCGACGTCGGGGTTAGAAAGCTCGATGCTGTTCATAAATGCCTCTTTTCATCTGAAGTCTGTGCTGGTGATATTAATTTTTCCGGGTTAGAGCTCCCAGCCATCACAGCGCTCAACAGCACCACTCTGGTCAAAGGCTTGGTAAAAAATAATATCACCAGCACAGACTTCGGATGAAAAGAGGCATTTATGAGCAGCGTCGAGCTTTCTAACCTAGACGTCGAGAAGATATGAACCTTTCTTCTCAAGTAGGTGGCTTTGAAATGTTTCTGTGACAAATACGTGCGTATCGCTTTAGACAGCTTGGGATCCAGAGTCCCAGGCAAGTCTCTGTACGGAGACAGGACTCTTGTAGGGTAGCGTAGTCTAGACGGAAAGAGGAGAGACGGGGCTAGGCTAAGCCCAGCAGAGCCAAGGACACTTGCGACTATTTTGGCTGCACAAAAAAGTTAGAAAGTGTTTTTGACGTTATTGAAAATCATACCGTCGGTATTTCTAAATACCAACCTTTTATCTTGATTTGTGTGATTTCGCCTCCGTTACTCTTTTCACCAGACAGTGTGACATATTAATAGCAGGTGTAAATGTAATCAGGTTAAATCACATCAGGACACAGATAGGATACAAGACGCATTGTAATGCCAGGTGTAAAGAGAGTCACAGACAGAAGCAACAGAGGTGTAAAGAGAGTGACAGACAGAAGCAACAGAGTCCAGAAGGAACTGCGTCAATCATACCATGTGTCTAATGTATTGTGTGTGTGTGTGTGTGTGTGTGTGTGTGTGTGTGTGTGTGTGTGTGTGTGTGTGTGTGTGGTCCTCACCTCTGCGTGCAGCCAGCTGCAGGGCCTCCTCGATGCGCTGCAGCTCCTTCTGCTTGGCCTCCTGCAGGTAGCGCTCCTCCTTCGCTGCGTCGTAACCAATGGCTTCGAAAACACAAACACAGTCTGTTAGGACGTTAAACACAGTTTGTTAGGACGTTCAACACAGAAAGAGAGAGAGAGGGAGAGAGAGAGGGGAGAGGGAGAAGAGAGAGAGGAGAGGGAGAGAGTGAGAGGGAGAGAGAGAGAGAGGGGAGGGGAGGGGAGAGGGAGAGGGAGAAGAGAGAGACAGAAGTTGGGTTTCCATCCACCTATTTTTATGGCATTTTCAATTTTCAAAAATCCGAAGGGTAAAAAAACGCAAAAAAAGTTGTTACGTTTGGGTGAGGTGGAAAAGTTGGTGTAAGGTTAAAGGCTAAATGCGTGCAGGAAGTGCAGTGGGAAACAGATTCAGCGAGTCTACCATTGTCTGCTTAACCAAACTCTCGCTTAACCAAACTCCATACAAAAACCAAGCATTTCATGCTACCTTGCTCTGGCACAAATGAACACCCCGACCCCTACATGTCGGCATACCCTATAATATAATAGTATTTAAATACACTTGTAAAGGTAAAGAAGAAGCATATTTAGAATGTCTGTCGCACTGTGTTCTAACTGAAGAAGACTGCAGGATTAACAGGCGACTGACTTCTACAACTGATATTTTATTCTTACAGTAACTGTGTATGTCCAATTGAAGAGTGGCGCCTGGTAATCCATTTTATAGCATTAATTATGTGTATGCAATTATTAGCTTATTGATTAGGAAATGCCAATGGAACTTCAATTTTCTACAACAATGGCGTAGCTTTGTGGATAGTCATGAAACTTTAAATGAACAGATGTTTTTCATAGAGCCTGCAACACAACTGCACGTATCTGCTGCCAGACACATATCAACTCCTAAGAATTCAAATGAACAGCGGTGGATGGAAACGTGCATCATTTTGCATTTTCTTTTTCAGACTTTCTATAAATTCGATTGAAAACTGTGATACATTTGGATGAAGCCCAACTAGAGAGAGAGGGTGGAGAGAGAGATTCAATACCAACAGCAGATTTTCAATATTACCCCAAAATAAAGGTGAAAGCTGTAAAAAGTAGACACCAAGTTGATTCCCCCGCTGTCCAACGTGCTCACTCCCAACTGGTCCAATCCTGATGTTTGGTCAGGACCACTTTGCCTCACTTTCTAACACACTGGGTGCCCCCTTTTCAACATTTTCCAACGTGCAGGGTAGTCTCCATAACCATAAGGTCCTTACATACCGTGGTATATTACGTACCGCGATTAATTCACACGTCAATAGTATTTTTCTATTATTAACCTATATCCAGTCAATGTAACCGTGCATACCAACGGAAAAGATTTGTTGCATTCGTTGAGCGATATTGCAGCTTTTATTTTTTCAGACCAAGGTAGATTTTCCAGAAATTCTCTTCCAACATGTAGCCTACATACACATCTGTTGCCATGATTGACAGGTGGGTTCATTCCGTACTGTTTATTCGCGTCGCTCTTGGTGTGTAACGGCCTCAACACCAGTTGTTTTAGTTGCCTAAACTTAAGCCTAAACTTGTTTTATTTGCCTACATTTAACCAAAGTGCTTTTAATTACCTAATTGCCCACTAACCAGCCACTGGGACATAATTCAATTTGTGGTGGAGGAACATTTGGCTTGTGGTGTTGAAAAATTACATGAAAGAGGTCCCCAGTGTGTTAAAAAGGAAGGCAGTGCCCAGTGTGTTAAAAAAGGGGTACCTACAGTAGTGTGTTAAAAAGGGGTACCTACAGTAGTGTGTTAAAAAGGGGTACCTACCTAGTATGTTAAAAAGGCGTACCTACAGTAGTGTGTTAAAAAGGCGTACCAGTGTGTTAAAAAGGGATACCCAGTGTGTTAAAAGGGGTACCTAGTGTGTTAAAAGGGGTACCTACTATGTTAAAAAGGCGTACCAGTGTGTTAAAAAGGGGTACCCAGTGTGTTAAAAATGGGTACCTACAGTAGTGTGTTAAAAAGGGGTACCTAGTGTGTTAAAAGGGGTACCTACTATGTTAAAAAGGCGTACCAGTGTGTTAAAAAGGCGTACCAGTGTGTTAAAAACGGGTACCCAGTGTGTTAAAAAGGGGTACCCAGTGTGTTAAAAGGGGTACCTAGTGTGTTAAAAAGGGGTACCCAGTGTAACAAACTCTATTGAATTCTAACGAGCGCTCCAGACAGGGGACAGCTGGTCTGAACCTATCCTCTGTTCTGAATCCAGACCAGATCCAGAACCCTTTCAGTTCAGTACTGATATCACGTAGTTATGTTTTTTCAGATCATCTCTCAGTATTATTTTTCCCAAACTCAGGCTCACGAGAGGAGACCCGTCCAACGAGAGGACACATAACCCCAGCAGACCCCGGGTCTGCAGCTACAGTACCACACTACAGAGCTGGAAAACCCCATGAAACCACAAACACCAGACCAGCCGACCAGGAGTCTGGACCAAACCGGCAGACTGTAGGAGACAGATACCCCATTGGACTTCCACCACCACCTGAAACCCTATAAGAGGTCTTACCGTTGTAGGGACAGCTGAGCAGCTGTGTCTCAGCTGAAACACACACACACAGCCAGCAAGTCAGTCAGACAGTAAGTCAGCCAGTCAGTCAGTCAGTCAGTCAGACCCCAATCTCTGAATGCATCGTCAGTCTGATGACGTTTAGGCTTTGGGGGAGTTGGCTGGTATTTCGGGTTATTCCGGGTGTAATTGTACTTTATAAAATGGATAGTTCCGGTTCTTGATTGTGATTGGCTGGGAGCCTTTGTAAAATACTCTATAAAACACACGGCAAACTGTTTTATATTGATTGCGTATCAATGCACGTTATCATTTGTGCCAAAGAACTTAATGACTGAGGCGCAGTTCTCTCTGTTTGTTCTCTCTTTTGTTCTACTCTACAGCGAAAATACCGGAAACCGTTATGCCGCCATGACAGTTGCCTGCATCGTAAAAAAAAAACTTTAGTTTAGAGCCACAATATTGTTATAATATCAACAACTAGCCAAAAGATATCAAAGCTGGTGGGCTTTATGGAAAGAGCGTGACTCGAACTGGTTTTATCAAATTGGTCATTGAGTGTCGTTTTACGCCCACCTAACTAACTTAGCTAACAGCTACCTAACGCCAGAGGCTAACGCTAGCTGTAGCCTATGTGAAGAACTATATTTTTGGTGGAGGAATTATTTGGCTTTTTGCCATCAATAAATTATTGAAATGTTTTTTTGCTGTGTGTTTATTTTATGAAACTATATGTCGTTTTATAAAAGCAAAAAACCCCGCGAGGCCGCGGTTTACAATGATTTTACAATGGCCTCTTGGGGTTTATTGCTTAATTATGAAACGGACAGTTCCGGTCCTTGACTATGATTGGTTCAGCCACATTCAAAGCTGTTGTAAAATACTCTATAAAGACACACTTGTGACCGCATCACGTCAGTATAACTGCACCCCTCACAAACTCTCCCAGTGCATCTGTGTGTTGCTTAGCAACCATTGCGTTAAATGTAAACTGCATTGCTTGGAGGAGGAATGATTATTTGTTATTATCAATATGAATGATTATTTGTTATCAGCATTTTTAGGAGATGCAGCCTGCTGTAGTTGAGGCAGGCAGCTCAGTCACCCGCTAACATTACTGCAGTGTTATCAGGTGAGCTGGGATAGACCTTCAGCTGCTTATCATCAGATAGAAACGGTTATTCAAAGCAGGACCTGGAGGTCTGGAGTGAACTTACTGGCTCCCGGAACCACCAGCAGATACAGCCCGTCCAGTGTGGCCACAACCGCATCGTTATACAGGTTCTTCCACGGGATCTTCAGGGTCAGCTTCCCTGGAATTAAAAACATCAAAACAGTAATAATTATTATTATGAATAATAATAATAATAATAATAATAATAATAATAATAATAATAATAATAATAATAATAATAATAATAATAATAATAATACTGCTGTACGCTTTATTAAAAGAAATGAGCAGGCCATGAGGGCTAACTCTATGGCCAAAAAGCTACAGAGAAATAATGTATTTGAGTTCTGGAAGGAAGTGAAGGTGGTTAATAACAGCAAGATGCCACTGCCTTCTAGTATCGATGGCATTACTGAACCTGAAAATATTGCAGAGCTCTGGAGGAAACACTGTGAGAATATTTTTAACTGTGTTAACACGTTCACTGCCAATGACGTGTTAACACGTTTTCAGAATCCAGCTGTTGACTGCCAACGACGTGTTAACACGTTAAAAAAAAATCATTTTTTTTTTTTTGACGGTGGGACGTTGATCTAACCCTTTTACGTCTCCTACACCAGAATTGGAGGTATTGAATGTGTATAATCTATTTTACCGACGCACTGAGTGGCGACATGTCTCTCCACAGTAGAAAGAGGCGACCCAAAACTGGAGGGAAAAGCGCGAGGAAGCCGTTCTCATACTGTAAAATTGATGGCGAAAACGCTTTCACTTTCGCGCTGATGCACAGCGGTGGCAACGGTGGGGGGTTCCAAGAATAGATTGGATGCACACTTTGAAACACGCAGCATAAATATGACCAGAATCGCAAAACCTCAAAGCTCTCAACCAAAACTCCACGAAACGAGCGAGTCCACCCAGACTTCCTCAAACAGCGGCCGCGCAAACAGGCACAGCAGCAGCAGCAACTTCGTTGTGACACGCCCGCTGGAGAGCCAGGGAGGCAGGAGGAGAACACACACGGAGGGAGGAGTTGGAAGCAGAGGGGGGTTTCCTGCTGTTATGGAGGAAATTACTGTTCAAAACTATTGTTTAGATGTCTGAAGTCTTACTGATGCCAAAAATGAATGGTTAAAGTGACTGTTCTATCGAATTTCACAAAAAGCCGTTTATCTCTGAATAATTTTTCTGACGCTGAAACCATGCTGTATTCAACTGCTAATGCTTACATAACTACTAACTCTACAAACTAACTCTTTTAGACAGAGAAAGCACACATTCTATTAGTTCTTTTGAGATATTGTGTGTTCACAAAATCTTAGCAGAAAAGAATCCTCGGGTCTTGAAAGATGAGCCAGAATCCTCAAAAAAACCCTCTGGCAGAAGCTAACTACAGTAAAAAACTAGAACGACCGCAACGCGGACTTATGCCTCCGCCATTAGTTCATTCTTGAGTCCAAGTGGATGTTGGAGCCAAATTGGAAGAAATTGCATCAAGGCGTTTCTTTGCAGAATTGGATATTTGAGCCAAATGTGAAGAAATTTAGTCAAGGTGTTACTGAGAGATATGGCGTTACCGAGCTTGAAAATGGCATTTGTTAGGTCATTGTGACCTTGACCTTTGACCTTTGATAACCAAAATGGAATCAGTTCATCCTTGAGCCTAAGTGAATGTTTAAGGCGAATCTGATGAAATTCCGTCCAGGCGTTCCTCAGATATCGCGTTAACAAGCTTGAAAATGGCGTTTGAGAGGTCACAGTGACCTTGACCTTTGACCACCAAAATCTAATCAGATCATCCTTGAGCCTAATTGAATGTTTAAGGTGAATGTGATGAAATTCCGTCCAGGCGTTCCTCAGATATCGCGTTAACAAGCTTGAAAATGGCGTTGGAGAGGTCACAGTGACCTTGACCTTTGACCACCAAAATCTAATCAGATCATCCTTGAGCCTAAGTGAATGTTTAAGGCGAATCTGATGAAATTCCGTCCAGGCGTTCCTCAGATATCGCGTGAACAAGCTTGAAAATGGTGTTCGAGAGGTCACAGTGACCTTGACCTTTGACCTTTGACCACCAAAATCTAATCAGATCATCCTTGAGTCTAAGTGAATGTTTAAGGCGAATCTGATTAAATTCCGTCCAGGCGTTCCTCAGATATCGTGTTAACAAGCTTGAAAATGGCGTTCGAGAGGTCACAGTGACCTTGACCTTTGACCTTTGACCACCAAAATGTAATCAGATCATCCTTGAGCCTAAGTGAATGTTTAAGGCGAATCTGATGAAATTCCGTCCAGGCGTTCCTCAGATATCGCGTTAACAAGCTTGAAAATGGCGTTCGAGAGGTCACAGTGACCTTGACCTTTGACCACCAAAATCTAATCAGATCATCCTTGAGCCTAAGTGAATGTTTAAGGCGAATCTGATGAAATTGCGTCCAGGCGTTCCTCAGATATCGCGTTAACAAGCTTGAAAATGGTGTTCGAGAGGTCACAGTGACCTTGACCTTTGACCTTTGACCACCAAAATCTAATCAGATCATCCTTGAGTCTAAGTGAATGTTTAAGGCGAATCTGATGAAATTCCGTCCAGGCGTTCCTCAGATATCGCGTTAACAAGCTTGAAAATGGCGTTCGAGAGGTCACAGTGACCTTGACCTTTGACCTTTGACCACCAAAATGTAATCAGATCATCCTTGAGCCTAAGTGAATGTTTAAGGCGAATCTGATGAAATTCCGTCCAGGCGTTCCTCAGATATCGCGTTAACAAGCTTGAAAATGGCGTTCGAGAGGTCACAGTGACCTTGACCTTTGACCTTTGACCACCAAAATCTAATCAGATCATCCTTGAGCCTAAGTGAATGTTTAAGGCGAATCTGATGAAATTCCGTCAAGGCGTTCCTCAGATATCGCGTTAACAAGCTTGAAAATGGCGTTCGAGAGGTCACAGTGACCTTGACCTTTGACCTTTGACCACCAAAATCTAATCAGATCATCCTTGAGCCTAAGTGAATGTTTAAGGCGAATCTGATGAAATTCCGTCAAGGCGTTCCTCAGATATCGCGTTAACAAGCTTGAAAATGGCGTTCGAGAGGTCACAGTGACCTTGACCTTTGACCTTTGACCACCAAAATGTAATCAGATCATCCTTGAGCCTAAGTGAATGTTTAAGGCGAATCTGATGAAATTCCGTCCAGGCGTTCCTCAGATATCGCGTTAACAAGCTTGAAAATGGCGTTCGAGAGGTCACAGTGACCTTGACCTTTGACCACCAAAATCTAATCAGATCATCCTTGAGCCTAAGTGAATGTTTAAGGCGAATCTGATGAAATTGCGTCCAGGCGTTCCTCAGATATCGCGTTAACAAGCTTGAAAATGGTGTTCGAGAGGTCACAGTGACCTTGACCTTTGACCTTTGACCACCAAAATCTAATCAGATCATCCTTGAGTCTAAGTGAATGTTTAAGGCGAATCTGATGAAATTCCGTCCAGGCGTTCCTCAGATATCGCGTTAACAAGCTTGAAAATGGCGTTCGAGAGGTCACAGTGACCTTGACCTTTGACCTTTGACCACCAAAATGTAATCAGATCATCCTTGAGCCTAAGTGAATGTTTAAGGCGAATCTGATGAAATTCCGTCCAGGCGTTCCTCAGATATCGCGTTAACAAGCTTGAAAATGGCGTTCGAGAGGTCACAGTGACCTTGACCTTTGACCTTTGACCACCAAAATCTAATCAGATCATCCTTGAGCCTAAGTGAATGTTTAAGGCGAATCTGATGAAATTCCGTCAAGGCGTTCCTCAGATATCGCGTTAACAAGCTTGAAAATGGCGTTCGAGAGGTCACAGTGACCTTGACCTTTGACCTTTGACCACCAAAATCTAATCAGATCATCCTTGAGCCTAAGTGAATGTTTAAGGCGAATCTGATGAAATTCCGTCCAGGCGTTCCTCAGATATCGCGTTAACAAGCTTGAAAATGGCGTTCGAGAGGTCACAGTGACCTTGACCTTTGACCACCAAAATCTAATCAGATCATCCTTGAGCCTAAGTGAATGTTTAAGGCGAATCTGATGAAATTGCGTCCAGGCGTTCCTCAGATATCGCGTTAACAAGCTTGAAAATGGTGTTCGAGAGGTCACAGTGACCTTGACCTTTGACCTTTGACCACCAAAATCTAATCAGATCATCCTTGAGTCTAAGTGAATGTTTAAGGCGAATCTGATGAAATTCCGTCCAGGCGTTCCTCAGATATCGCGTTAACAAGCTTGAAAATGGCGTTCGAGAGGTCACAGTGACCTTGACCTTTGACCTTTGACCACCAAAATGTAATCAGATCATCCTTGAGCCTAAGTGAATGTTTAAGGCGAATCTGATGAAATTCCGTCCAGGCGTTCCTCAGATATCGCGTTAACAAGCTTGAAAATGGCGTTCGAGAGGTCACAGTGACCTTGACCTTTGACCTTTGACCACCAAAATCTAATCAGATCATCCTTGAGCCTAAGTGAATGTTTAAGGCGAATCTGATGAAATTCCGTCAAGGCGTTCCTCAGATATCGCGTTAACAAGCTTGAAAATGGCGTTCGAGAGGTCACAGTGACCTTGACCTTTGACCTTTGACCACCAAAATCTAATCAGATCATCCTTGAGCCTAAGTGAATGTTTAAGGCGAATCTGATGAAATTCCGTCAAGGCGTTCCTCAGATATCGCGTTAACAAGCTTGAAAATGGCGTTCGAGAGGTCACAGTGACCTTGACCTTTGACCTTTGACCACCAAAATCTAATCAGATCATCCTTGAGCCTAAGTGAATGTTTAAGGCGAATCTGATGAAATTCCGTCCAGGCGTTCCTCAGATATCGCGTTAACAAACATCCGTACGGACGTACGTACGGACGGCCGGCCGTACGTACGTACGTACGGACGGACAACCCGGATCCATAATGCCTTCGGCCTGGCTTCGCCGGCGGAGGCATAAAAAACGTCTGGCAGTGAATGTCTTAACACGTTCACTGCCAAGGACGTGTTAACACGTTTTCAGAATCCAGCTGTTGAGTGCCAACGACGTGTTAACACGTTTTCAGAATCGATTTATTTTTTTTGACGGTGGGACGTTGATCTAACCCTTTTACGTCTCCTACACCAGATCTGGAGGTATTGAATGTGTATAATCTATTTTACCGACCCACTGAGTGTCGACATGTCTCTCCACAGTAGAAAGAGGCGACCCAAAACTGGAGGGAAAAGCGCGAGGAAGCCGTTCTCATACTGTAAAATTGATGGCGACAACGCCTTCACTTTCGCACTGATGCACAGCGGTGGCAACGGTGGGGGGTTCCAAGAATAGATTGGATGCACACTTTGAAACACGCAGCATAAATATGACCAGAATCGCATCAAAGCTCTCAACCAAAACTCCACGAAACGAGCGAGTCCACCCAGACTTCCTCAAACAGCGGACGCGCAAACAGGCACAGCAGCAGCAGCAACTTCGTTGTGACACGCCCGCTGGAGAGCCAGGGAGGCAGGAGGAGAACACACACGGAGGGAGGAGTTGGAAGCAGAGGGGGGTTTCCTGCTGTTATGGAGGAAATTACTGTTCAAAACTATTGTTTAGATGTCTGACTCTTACTGATGCCAAAAATGAATGGTTAAAGTGACTGTTCTATCGAATTTCACAAAAAGCCGTTTATCTCTGAATAATTTTTCTGACGCTGAAACCATGCTGTATTCAACTGCTAATGCTTACATAACTACTAACTCTACAAACTAACTCTTTTAGACAGAGAAAGCACACATTCTATTAGTTATTTTGAGATATTGTGTGTTCACAAAATCTTAGCAGAAAAGAATCCTCGGGTCTTGAAAGATGAGCCAGAATCCTCAAAAAAACCCTCGGGCAGAAGCTAACTACAGTAAAAAAAAAAACGTCTGGCAGTGAATGTGTTAAGAGTGATGCGTTTAATATTGGTGAAATATCTCACAGTGATGGAGTAGCTATCAGGCCAGATGAAGTGTGCTACGCCATTGAGAAACTTAAAATGAACAAAGCCTGTGGACAGGATCAAATAACAGCGGAACACCTGAAATATGCTAGCCATAGTATTTCTGTGCTACTTGCTTTATGTTTTTCTGGTTTAATGATGCATGGAACACTGCCTGGATCAATGTTAACTGTCCTGCTGGTACCTGTAATCAAGAACAAGACTGGTAAATTAACTACATAGATAACTATAGGCCTATTTCACTTGCAAGCATACTATCCAAGGTACTAGAAATTTGGTTTTATTTTTAGCATAAATGCCTGTGGTGATGCTTTATCTGCATCTCTTTTAAATGTTATTGTATTGCTTTTTATGTTTTGTATTGTTTTTTATATATGGGGGGGACTAAACTCGACCACCCCTGATGTGCAGCATGATGTGATGCCCAGCAGCCAGTTAGCGTCAGAACGCTCACCACACATCAGCTGTCACAGTGGAGTGGAGCACTGAATGTGCCAATTAAGTGACCAGGGATGATTAGGTCAGAGGTTCTCAAATGTTTTTCAGCCAAGGAGCCCTTACAAGATAGAAAATATACCGGGGACCCCCTCATTCTGATTTGTGATTTTGGGCTAAGCTTAATTGTTTCCACGGTAACGTGCTTGACTTTTGAATTGATAGGTTTGTTAGATTAGAATGTAATCCAGGAACAATTTTAGATTTAAAGCATACAATATTTTCGTTGAACTATGAAGCTTTTGCAAGAAAGAAAAAACGTTTTTATTTTTATTTTCCTGAAAACTTTTCGCGTACCCCCTGGCAAAGTGCCACGGACCCCTGGGGGTACCCGGACCCCCATTTGAGAACCACTGGATTAGGTGGCCGTGATGGAAGGAAGGTCTGTGTGGGAATTTAGCCAGGGCACCGGGGTTACACCCCCCAGGACACCGGGGTTACACCCCCCAGGACACCGGGGTTACACCCCCCAGGGCACCGGGGTTACACCCCCCAGGACACCGGGGTTACACCCCCCAGGGCACCGGGGTTACACCCCTCAGGACACCGGGGTTACACCCCCCAGGACACCGGGGTTACACCCACCAGGACACCGGGGTTACACCCCCCAGGGCACTGAGGTCACACCCCCCAGGGCACCGGGGTTACACCCCCCAGGACACTGAGGTCACACCCCCCAGGGCACCGGGGTTACACCCCCCAGGACACCGGGGTTACACCCCCCAGGACACTGAGGTCACACCCCCCAGGGCACCGGGGTTACACCCCCCAGGACACCGGGGTTACACCCCCCAGGGCACTGAGGTCACACCCCCCAGGGCACCGGGGTTACACCCCCCAGGACACCGGGGTTACACCCCCCAGGGCACTGAGGTCACACCCCCCAGGGCACCGGGGTTACACCCCCCAGGACACCGGGGTTACACCCCCCAGGGCACTGAGGTCACACCCCCCAGGACACCAGGGTTACACCCCCCAGGATCCATACATTTTGAGTTCTTGATGAGTTTACACTAACGTTACCAGACTACGTCCAGAGTCGGCTTGGAAATTCAAACATGTTTCTTAATTGTTGTGGCTCCAACTGGCGTGGGGAGGCAGTGTGTTCCCATCACACACCTGATGATTAGAATCTGTACCCATCACACACCTGGGGCCGGTTGCACCAACTGGTCTTACACTGGTCTTAAGCTAAGTTGGTCGTAACTTTACGACCTAACAGCTACGCCGGTTGCACCAAGACGGCTTAAGCCTTCTTTTCACTACGACCAGGCGTAACTCCTACGCCTGGTCAGGAGGAGGCGTAGCGCCTGCCTGTAACAGAGATCTCCGTGTCTTATCAGCGGAGACCTTTTTGAGTCCGTCATCGTCGTAACACAGCCAGTTCTCTGTCTTTTGAAGCATGATGTTAGATTACAACAAACTAGTTGTGTGGCTTACCCTTCCCAAATGTTGGCGTTAATTTTTTTAGAATTTAATACATAGAATTGGGAACGTTACATTCAATTTCATTCAGACTGTCTGTCTGGGTCAATCGCCGCCATTTTCCCCCCGGAGCGAGGGAGGGTGGGAGGAGGGAGGGTGTAGTGATGCACTTACAGTAGTGGCTGATAGAGCATAGTGGCACAGTGCGCTCCAAGCAGGTCGCGAGGCACAGTTTTTGCAACATCATCCAATCAGGGTGCATTCCCTGGCAATTCACATGGCATTGCTACGACCAGCATAGTTAAGACCAGACGTAAGCCCTGTTGGTGCAACAGGCGTAAATCCACTCTAAAGACTGGTCTTAAAGCAGCTACGAGCAACTTTTTCGATTGTTATTAAACAGTATAAATTTAATATCAATGCATCACATCTTACCTCTAATAGTCGACGAGACCAAAGCCGTGTGTATCTGAGATTGCTCCCTTAGGTGATTATTAAGTCTATAGTCTGTCTAAACTCGCGTCAACAGGGGGCTCTCTAGAGCGACCGGACCGGGTAACCCGGAAGTGAAACGCGGAAGTGAAACCAGGAAGTGAAACGCAGCTGCCTTCCTACGCCGTTTGCGCTGCCTAGCAACATAACATAAACAATGTGAACGCCACGCATACTCGCGGGAACATCTCTCGTTATATTCTAACAGGTTTTTTGGAAGTTATTTTGTGGTTATGGCCGAAGTGGCTGCTGCAAACCGTTTCATTTCACTTCCTGATCTGCCCTGGCTACAGACACACTAACACTGGCCGATTCACTCGGGGTTCAAGCGAGACTACTCTGCGTTGGTCTCGTCGACTATTAGAGGTAAGATGTGATGCATTGATATTAAATTTATACTGTTTAATAACAATCGAAAAAGTTGCTCGTAGCTGCTTTAACTAAGACTGACGTAGGAGTTACGACCAGGCATAGTTAAGACCACTTGGTGCAACCGGCCCCTGACGATTAGAATCTATACCCATCACACACCATCACACACTTACAGATTTTGGTGCCAAGTAACTGACCACAACAACTGCCCACAACAACTGCAGACTAGTGTAGACAAAGACAGACTCCGCCCAACTGGTAATCCTGGCATAGTCCCATAGTATAACCTCAGTTTAACACACCTGAAGCCACTTCAGCTAGTTGCTGCTATGCCTTCAAACCGCTCAGGTTCTGTTATGCCACGCCCACTAAACACACAGACAGGTTCTGTTATGCCCCGCCCACTAAACACACAGACAGGTTTGTTCTGCCACGCCCACTAAACACACAGACAGACAGGTTTGTTATCACTGGCAGCAAAGTCAAACACATTGTCTCTCTACAGCTCAGTCAATTGGAGGCCCGCGGGCCACATCTGGGCCAGAAGTACTGTAACCTCCAAGTGGCACAGCTATGAGGTCACCAAGGTCAGGACCGCAATAATTATGGCACAGCGGAGTTCGTTTTTGACAGGCTTTCGCAAGCTCAGTTTTTTAGCTACAGTGGCGCTTACGATTATTATATTATTAGGTATATTATTATAATTAGGTACCAGCCCTGTTACGTTTGATTCACACCATAGGCATCTCAGAAGCAGCGCTTCACAGATGCTTTGAGCAGGAGCCTCGTCATTCACACCTGAAACTAGGGCTGCACGATATTGGAAAAAACTGACATTGCGATATTCCCCACCCCTGCGATATATATTGCGATATGAAAAAATACAGATTTTCACCAGATTACCAGAATAGCTCTATTTTAAAGAAAAGAATACTTCTAGAATGATTGGGGTGATTTTGTAGAGGAGTCCATCTGGTAGGCCTCAGAGCGTCATCTATCAGGGTGCATACACATTTTGACCAATGGATTTCCATGACTTACATACATGAAAAAGTGAGTGAGTTATGACATTCTACTTTAAAATGTCACTAGCCTACACTTCACTTAGTGTAATGCAGCCTTTAAAACCAGGGAAAGACAACATGTATGCTGTATCACCATATTACCATATCCAACATCTAAGACCATATAGTCTCATATCACAATATTGATATACAATTGTTATATTGCCCACCCCTAATATTGAGTGCCAGTATCTACCTCCCAATGATGCTATTTGCAGAAAAACATTAGATTTAATTGATTATAATCACTGCTTTCAACTTATTTCGTTCTTCTAACGTTTCAATAAATCAACAATGAAACACCCCTGCCACTTTATACACTTGGTCTGACCCCCCGGAAACCCCCTCCAGAAACTACCAAGTGGTACACTCCGCATTTGGGGAGTTCCGGTTTTTGAGCGCACGCAGGCAGGGCAGTACAGAGAGACGAGGATTCACATGCAGCCGACCGGTGACAAACAATTAATTCGTGAAAAGTAATAAATATACATTTAATTGCCCAGATATGTCTCTTGTCTTTTTATTTTCACTGACATGTTTTGTGTAAATGAGTCGCTATGTATGATTAACTCTACCGTAACGTTACTGCTATCATGTGACGCATCATCAGAGCCTGAAGGGGAGAGACAGCCGCAGTGATAACACGGACAACTTCTCAGTAATCACTTTAGCCTTCGTGTCATAAGTTGCGGTCTTGCTTTTTGGTGTTTCAAGAGTAAATATCTCCACTCCACGGACATGTTGAGTTACAGCAGCCAGCCTGCTGTATGCTAGTGCGCTGCAAGCTGTGGACAAGTCTGCCTCCGCAATCACATCGGCTACTGTCAGCAACGCAACATAAGCAAAAATAATTCAATTGAGCTCTGTGCATGTTTGTTGTGTTGAAGCTAAGCACTAAATGAGTGAGTACAGTAGCGGGGCGTCTCTCTCCTTTGAGAGAGACTGCATTTCACTCAGTAGGCTACCCCTAAAGTGAGAGTTTATCAAGCAACATGACGAGTTAATTTGCTTTTGACATCGCACGTCCTGCGATGTGACTATCGCGCATGCGCACATTGCGATGACGATGTGTAAACGATATATCGTGCAGCCCTACCTGAAACACTGTTTTGTCCACGCCTCGCTCTGTTTTGCCCGGTGCTGCCCCCCCCCCCCGCTCACAACTTGCATTGACTTCATGTCTGGCTGCTCGAGTGCAGCGCGCTGCACGCTTGAAAACTAGACCAGAAGCTGAAACTATCGCTGCAGCATACGTGCAGCGTGGCTTCAGCGTGGCTTCAGCGTGGCTTCAGCGTGGCATGGCGTGCGGGTGGTGTGTTGTGTTGTAAAGTAGTCACTGTTGAGATGCTGCGAAATTATCTTCAGTTCATAATTCGAAGAAGAGTAAGATGGCTGACTCTCAGTACTCACACACACACACACACACACACACACACACACACACACACAGGAAGTAGCTTTAGACTTCAGACTGCAGGTGACTCTCAGTACTGCAGGTGACTCTCAGTACTCACCGATCTGTCCAGCTTTCACTTTGAATGGAACATCAAATTCACTCTGTAACACAAAGACAAGATGCAATCAGCTGCGAAGCCCAGGTTAAACCACAGGCAGTAATATGAGCTCATGACCAGGTTAAACCACAGGCAGTAATATGAGCTCATGACCAGGTTAAACCACAGGCAGTAATATGAGCTCATGACCAGGTTAAACCACAGGCAGTAATATGAGCTCATGACCAGGTTAAACCACAGGCAGTAATATGAGCTCATGACCAGGTTAAACCACAGGCAGTAATATGAGCTCATGACCAGGTTAAACCACAGGCAGTAATATGAGCTCATGACCAGGGTTGGGCAAGTTACTTTCAAAATGTAACATACTACATCAATCAATCAATCAATCAACTGTCTGTGTAGAGTAACTAGTTACTTATTACACTACTTTTGCATTACTTTCACCAAAATAACAGCACTTAGCAGAATGACGTCACCGCCCCGGAACCATCCCCGAAGAATTATTTCAACTGTCTCGAAGTCAGTGTAAACCGTCCAAAATTCTACATGTTATCCCTTTCCTTTGTGATTGTCATCTATAGTGGTTATTTGCATAAAAACACACAATTTTATTAGGAAATGATTGGATCTTTATTTAGATATGTGCTTTGATTTAAGAAAATGTAACTCAATTTGTAACTTGAGTTACTTGACAAAGTAACTGGTATATTATTACTGAAATCCAATTAGTATTAAGTTATATTACTGAGTTACTGCTAAAAGTAATATATTACATGCCATGTTACCTTTGTAATGAGTTACCCGCAACACTGCTCATGACAACTTATTTAATCAGAACTTAAGTTAATGTTCCAGTCATTTAATTAGAACAGAGGAATGTGAGTGGAGTCATGTGTCAACAGCAGAGTTGCAGTACAGCTTCTTTATAACTCAGTTTTCTAAATGAGGTCCAACAGCAGGGAGGAGTGCTGCTGCCTGTTTGAACTAATGAAGTCCAACAGCAGGGAGGAGTGCTGCTGCCTGTTTGAACTAATGAGGTCCAACAGCAGGGAGGAGTGCTGCTGCCTGTTTGAACTAATGAGGTCCAACAGCAGGGAGGAGTGCTGCTGCCTGTTTGAACTAATGAGGTCCAACAGCAGGGAGGAGTGCTGCTGCCTGTTTGAACTAATGAGGTCCAACAGCAGGGAGGAGTGCTGCTGCCTGTTTGAACTTTAAAACATGAAAGAGGGGAATAGTGTGATCCTCCCACGTCCCCCCAATGAAACTGTCAGGTGAAAATTAGCAGCTGGCGAGTGGCGACTGCACATGTATCAGAGGAAGCATGTGCTAGTCTATAACTCTCCCCAGATCGGCAGAGGTGGAGCAACGACCGGGACAGCAGGGGGGGATTGACCAAGTAGTACAACAACCAAAATCAAGAAAAACAAAACTTGATCAAAAATTAATAAAGTTGAGTTACTCACCAAGGCATTTTCCTTCACTCTCAGATTCTCCAGCACAACATTTCCTGCAGAGAGAGAGGAGAGAGAGACAGAGGAGAGAGAGAGAGAGAGAGAGAGAGAGAGACAGAGACAGAGGGAGAGAGGAGAGAGAGACAGAGGAGAGAGAGAGAGAGAGAGAGAGAGAGACAGAGACAGAGGGAGAGAGGAGAGAGAGACAGAGGAGAGAGAGAGAGAGAGAGAGAGAGAGAGACAGAGACAGAGAGAGAGAGGAGAGAAAGACAGAGGAGAGAGAGAGAGAGAGAGAGAGAGAGAGAGAGAGAGGAGAGAGAGACAGAGGAGAGAGAGAGAGAGAGAGAGAGACAGAGGAGAGAGAGAGAGAGAGAGAGAGAGAGACAGAGACAGAGGAGAGAGAGAGAGACAGAGGAGAGAGAGAGAGACAGAGGAGAGAGAGAGAGAGACAGAGGAGAGAGAGAGAGAGAGACAGAGACAGAGGAGAGAGAGAGACAGAGGAGAGAGAGAGAGACGGAGGAGAGAGAGAGAGAGAGAGACAGAGGAGAGAGAGAGAGACAGAGATAGAGACAGAGGAGAGAGACAGTGAGGGAAAGAGAGACAGAGGAGAGAGAGAGAGAGAGACAGAGAGAGACAGAGAGAGAGGAGAGAGAGAGACAGAGAGAGAGAGAGAGAGAGAGAGAGAGAGAGAGAGGAGAGAGAGAGAGACAGAGACAGAGGAGAGAGACAGTGAGGGAGAGAGAGACAGAGAGAGAGAGAGAGAGAGACAGATGAGGGAGAGAGAGACAGAGAGAGAGATACAGGGAGGGAAAGAGAGGGACAGAGTCAGAGCAGAACAGAGAGGGACACAGTAGGGCTGGGTATCGCCACTGATTTCCTGATTCGATTAAATTTCCGATTCAATATCGATATTTCAGTTTCAATACCAAAGAGATTCTCAAAGAACTAATGCAGTAAATTGTACAAGGAATCCTCTAACTGGTGCATTATTAACAAGTGTGAATTCACAACTGCTGCGACCACAGGCATTACACGAATTTCTGAAATGCAGGATGGTAGAGGCAGCCCACCCTGCTCTGCCTCTGACACCCTGCATTTCAAAATTTGCCCCTCACTGCCCCCTTTTGGCCAATTAGCATAAACACACACACGGATCCGATACACCTGTATCTCCCCTGCCCGCCCACCACCAATGCCCCTCTTTTAGCCAATTGGCATGCACACGCACGCACACACACATGCGCACACACACACGCGCGCACACACACACACACACACACACACACACACACACACACACAGTCTCCTGTGTCTCCACAGGCTGTCTGTCCGGCCGGTCCGGCCGGTCCTGCCGCTCCGCTCTGAGCCAATCACGACGCTCGCCTCTGAGGCAATCACAACCCCCCACTCTGAGCCAATCACAACACTCGGCTTTGAGCCAATCACAACGCTTGGCTCTGAGCCAGTCACAACACTCTGGTCTGAGCTAATCACAAGGCTCGGCTCAGAGCCAAGCACAATGCTTCTCCCAGAGAAAACATGAGGAAGTGACACGCTGGCTGTGCTTGTTATATTATAATAGTATTTGAATATGAGGGTTTTAACGGTGACTGACAGCATGTAAAGAAAGGTTAAAGCTCCAGAGCTCCTCAGCAGTCTTCACATTTTTCATTTACCTGCTCTCAGTCCAACACAGGCATCAAGGTAGTATGGAGGAAAATAAACTATTACTTGTTTACTCAGCAACTTGGCTCTCTTCCAGATAATCCAGCCACGTAACTACATCCATTCATGAAATTAAATAGTACGGGGACATTAATGATTTGTAAAAGTGCCATTTAACAACTATTTATAGTTATACTATAAATAGGCTATAAATTATTTATTTATTTAATTTATTTATTACTATAAATTTTATAGGAAATAACAATCTTGTCTCGCTGGATTTCCCTCTCACTCCAGGTTCTGGAGATCAGGTTCTGGAGATGAGGCGGGAGCTGCTAAACTAAACCCGTTCTGCCAGCGATGTGGACTTTGCACTTGGGGCTTGGGTGGGTAAAGTCCGTGCTCGTGGGAGCGCACTCATACAGGACATTTGTTTCTAAACATGCAGGCCATCTGAGTAATGTCGGGATATGTTCAGGATGCAGTGAATACTGCATGCATGCTTAGAAATGCTAAAAATGTATATATGACGTATAGATCAAATGCTAAAAAAAAAAAAATTTTGTAATTAGACCATATGGAAAGTTTGTAATTTATAAGATGAACTGGGTTAGGGCATTTACAAGCTTATAGCTTCAGCCCTAACCTTTTCGGCCAGCATCGTAGGTTTGTTTTGTTTTGCATGTTTGTTTTTTGTGATGTGGCGCGAAATAAACTTTATTCATTCATTCATTCATTCATTCATTCATTCATTCGTTCAAATGGCATACGTCTCTCTCCAACAGGTTCAAAGCACACAGAAACACAGTAGTACTAGTCTCTCTCTGACAGGTTCAAAGCACACAGAAACACAGTAGTACTAGTCTCTCTCTGACAGGTTCAAAGCACACAGAAACACAGTAGTACTAGTCTCTCTCTAACAGGTCCAAAGCACACAGAAACACAGTAGTACTAGTCTCTCTCTAACAGGTTCAAAGCACACAGAAACACAGTAGTACTAGTCTCTCTCTGACAGGTCCAAAGCACACAGAAACACAGTAGTACTAGTCTCTCTCTAACAGGTCAAATGCACACAGAAACACAGTAGTACTAGTCTCTCTCTAACAGGTTCAAAGCACACAGAAACACAGTAGTACTAGTCTCTCTCTAACAGGTTCAAAGCACACAGAAACACAGTAGTACTAGTCTCTCTCTAACAGGTTCAAAGCACACAGAAACACAGTAGTACTAGTCTCTCTCTAACAGGTTCAAAGCACACAGAAACACAGTAGTACTAGTCTCCAACAGGTTCAAAGCACACAGAAACACAGTAGTACTAGTCTCTCTCTAACAGGTTCAAAGCACACAGAAACACAGTAGTACTAGTCTCTCTCTAACAGGTTCAAAGCACACAGAAACACAGTAGTACTAGTCTCTCTCTAACAGGTTCAAAGCACACAGAAACACAGTAGTAGTAGTCTCTCTCTAACAGGTTCAAAGCACACAGAAACACAGTAGTACTAGTCTCTCTCTAACAGGTTCAAAGCACACAGAAACACAGTAGTACTAGTCTCTCTCTAACAGGTTCAAAGCACACAGAAACACAGTAGTACTAGTCTCTCTCTAACAGGTTCAAAGCACACAGAAACACAGTAGTACTAGTCTCCAACAGGTTCAAAGCACACAGAAACACAGTAGTACTAGTCTCTCTCTAACAGGTCCAAAGCACACAGAAACACAGTAGTACTAGTCTCTCTCTAACAGGTTCAAAGCACACAGAAACACAGTAGTACTAGTCTCTCTCTAACAGGTCCAAAGCACACAGAAACACAGTAGTACTAGTCTCTCTCTAACAGGTTCAAAGCACACAGAAACACAGTAGTACTAGTCTCTCTCTGACAGGTTCAAAGCACACAGAAACACAGTAGTACTAGTCTCTCTCTGACAGGTTCAAAGCACACAGAAACACAGTAGTACTAGTCTCTCTCTGACAGGTCCAAAGCACACAGAAACACAGTAGTCTCTCTCTGACAGGTTCAAAGCACACAGAAACACAGTAGTACTAGTCTCTCTCTAACAGGTTCAAAGCACACAGAAACACAGTAGTACTAGTCTCTCTCTGACAGGTTCAAAGCACACAGAAACACAGTAGTACTAGTCTCTCTCTGACAGGTTCAAAGCACACAGAAACACAGTAGTACTAGTCTCTCTCCAACAGGTTCAAAGCACACAGAAACACAGTAGTACTAGTCTCTCTCTAACAGGTTCAAAGCACACAGAAACACAGTAGTACTAGTCTCTCTCTAACAGGTTCAAAGCACACAGAAACACAGTAGTAGTAGTCTCTCTCTAACAGGTTCAAAGCACACAGAAACACAGTAGTACTAGTCTCTCTCTAACAGGTTCAAAGCACACAGAAACACAGTAGTACTAGTCTCTCTCTAACAGGTTCAAAGCACACAGAAACACAGTAGTACTAGTCTCCAACAGGTTCAAAGCACACAGAAACACAGTAGTACTAGTCTCTCTCTAACAGGTCCAAAGCACACAGAAACACAGTAGTACTAGTCTCTCTCTAACAGGTTCAAAGCACACAGAAACACAGTAGTACTAGTCTCTCTCTAACAGGTTCAAAGCACACATAAACACAGTAGTACTAGTCTCTCTCTAACAGGTTCAAAGCACACAGAAACACAGTAGTACTAGTCTCCAACAGGTTCAAAGCACACAGAAACACAGTAGTACTAGTCTCTCTCTAACAGGTCCAAAGCACACAGAAACACAGTAGTACTAGTCTCTCTCTAACAGGTTCAAAGCACACAGAAACACAGTAGTACTAGTCTCTCTCTAACAGGTCCAAAGCACACAGAAACACAGTAGTACTAGTCTCTCTCTAACAGGTTCAAAGCACACAGAAACACAGTAGTACTAGTCTCTCTCTAACAGGTCCAAAGCACACAGAAACACAGTAGTACTAGTCTCTCTCTAACAGGTCCAAAGCACACAGAAACACAGTAGTACTAGTCTCTCTCTAACAGGTTCAAAGCACACAGAAACACAGTAGTACTAGTCTCTCTCTGACAGGTTCAAAGCACACAGAAACACAGTAGTACTAGTCTCTCTCTGACAGGTCCAAAGCACACAGAAACACAGTAGTCTCTCTCTGACAGGTTCAAAGCACACAGAAACACAGTAGTACTAGTCTCTCTCTAACAGGTTCAAAGCACACAGAAACACAGTAGTACTAGTCTCTCTCTGACAGGTTCAAAGCACACAGAAACACAGTAGTACTAGTCTCTCTCTGACAGGTTCAAAGCACACAGAAACACAGTAGTACTAGTCTCTCTCCAACAGGTTCAAAGCACACAGAAACACAGTAGTACTAGTCTCTCTCTAACAGGTTCAAAGCACACAGAAACACAGTAGTACTAGTCTCTCTCTAACAGGTTCAAAGCACACAGAAACACAGTAGTAGTAGTCTCTCTCTAACAGGTTCAAAGCACACAGAAACACAGTAGTACTAGTCTCTCTCTAACAGGTTCAAAGCACACAGAAACACAGTAGTACTAGTCTCTCTCTAACAGGTTCAAAGCACACAGAAACACAGTAGTACTAGTCTCTCTCTAACAGGTTCAAAGCACACAGAAACACAGTAGTACTAGTCTCCAACAGGTTCAAAGCACACAGAAACACAGTAGTACTAGTCTCTCTCTAACAGGTCCAAAGCACACAGAAACACAGTAGTACTAGTCTCTCTCTAACAGGTTCAAAGCACACAGAAACACAGTAGTACTAGTCTCTCTCTAACAGGTCCAAAGCACACAGAAACACAGTAGTACTAGTCTCTCTCTAACAGGTTCAAAGCACACAGAAACACAGTAGTCTCTCTCTAACAGGTTCAAAGCACACAGAAACACAGTAGTACTAGTCTCTCTCTGACAGGTTCAAAGCACACAGAAACACAGTAGTACTAGTCTCTCTCTAACAGGTCCAAAGCACACAGAAACACAGTAGTACTAGTCTCTCTCTAACAGGTTCAAAGCACACAGAAACACAGTAGTACTAGTCTCTCTCTAACAGGTTCAAAGCACACAGAAACACAGTAGTAGTAGTCTCTCTCTAACAGGTTCAAAGCACACAGAAACACAGTAGTCTCTCTCGAACAGGTTCAAAGCACACAGAAACACAGTAGTACTAGTCTCTCTCTAACAGGTTCAAAGCACACAGAAACACAGTAGTACTAGTCTCTCTCGAACAGGTCTAAAGCACACAGAAACACAGTAGTAGTAGTCTCTCTCTAACAGGTTCAAAGCACACAGAAACACAGTAGTACTAGTCTCTCTCTAACAGGTTCAAAGCACACAGAAACACAGTAGTACTAGTCTCTCTCTAACAGGTTCAAAGCACACAGGAACACAGTAGTACTAGTCTCTCTCTAACAGGTCCAAAGCACACAGAAACACAGTAGTACTAGTCTCTCTCTAACAGGTTCAAAGCACACAGAAACACAGTAGTACTAGTCTCTCTCTAACAGGTTCAAAGCACACAGAAACACAGTAGTACTAGTCTCCAACAGGTTCAAAGCACACAGAAACACAGTAGTACTAGTCTCTCTCTAACAGGTCCAAAGCACACAGAAACACAGTAGTACTAGTCTCTCTCTAACAGGTTCAAAGCACACAGAAACACAGTAGTACTAGTCTCTCTCTAACAGGTCCAAAGCACACAGAAACACAGTAGTACTAGTCTCTCTCTAACAGGTTCAAAGCACACAGAAACACAGTAGTCTCTCTCTAACAGGTTCAAAGCACACAGAAACACAGTAGTACTAGTCTCTCTCTGACAGGTTCAAAGCACACAGAAACACAGTAGTACTAGTCTCTCTCTAACAGGTCCAAAGCACACAGAAACACAGTAGTACTAGTCTCTCTCTGACAGGTTCAAAACACACAGAAACACAGTAGTCTCTCTCTAACAGGTCCAAAGCACACAGAAACACAGTAGTACTAGTCTCTCTCTAACAGGTTCAAAGCACACAGAAACACAGTAGTACTAGTCTCTCTCTAACAGGTTCAAAGCACACAGAAACACAGTAGTCTCTCTCTGACAGGTCCAAAGCACATAGAAACACAGTAGTACTAGTCTCTCTCTAACAGGTTCAAAGCACATAGAAACACAGTAGTACTAGTCTCTCTCTAACAGGTTCAAAGCACACAGAAACACAGTAGTACTAGTCTCTCTCTGACAGGTTCAAAGCACATAGAAACACAGTAGTACTAGTCTCTATCTGACAGGTCCAAAGCACACAGAAACACAGTAGTACTAGTCTCTCTCTAACAGGTTCAAAGCACACAGAAACACAGTAGTACTAGTCTCTCTCTAACAGGTTCAAAGCACACAGAAACACAGTAGTCTCTCTCTGACAGGTTCAAAGCACACAGAAACACAGTAGTACTAGTCTCTCTCTGACAGGTTCAAAACACACAGAAACACAGTAGTACTAGTCTCTCTCTGACAGGTTCAAAGCACACAGAAACACAGTAGTACTAGTCTCTCTCTAACAGGTTCAAAGCACACAGAAACACAGTAGTACTAGTCTCTCTCTAACAGGTTCAAAGCACACAGAAACACAGTAGTACTAGTCTCTCTCTGACAGGTTCAAAGCACACAGAAACACAGTAGTACTAGTCTCTCTCTAACAGGTCCAAAGCACACAGAAACACAGTAGTACTAGTCTCTCTCTAACAGGTTCAAAGCACACAGAAACACAGTAGTACTAGTCTCTCTCTGACAGGTTCAAAGCACACAGAAACACAGTAGCACTAGTCTCTCTCTAACAGGTTCAAAGCACATAGAAACACAGTAGTCTCTCTCTAACAGGTTCAAAGCACACAGAAACACAGTAGTCTCTCTCTAACAGGTCCAAAGCACACAGAAACACAGTAGTACTAGTCTCTCTCTAACAGGTTCAAAGCACATAGAAACACAGTAGTACTAGTCTCTCTCTAACAGGTTCAAAGCACACAGAAACACAGTAGTCTCTCTCTAACAGGTTCAAAGCACACAGAAACACAGTAGTACTAGTCTCTCTCTAACAGGTTCAAAGCACACAGAAACACAGTAGTACTAGTCTCTCTCTAACAGGTTCAAAGCACACAGAAACACAGTAGTACTAGTCTCTCTCTAACAGGTCCAAAGCACACAGAAACACAGTAGTCTCTCTCTAACAGGTTCAAAGCACACAGAAACACAGTAGTACTAGTCTCTCTCTAACAGGTTCAAAGCACACAGAAACACAGTAGTACTAGTCTCTCTCTAACAGGTTCAAAGCACACAGAAACACAGTAGTACTAGTCTCTCTCTAACAGGTTCAAAGCACACAGAAACACAGTAGTACTAGTCTCTCTCTAACAGGTTCAAAGCACACAGAAACACAGTAGTACTAGTCTCTCTCTAACAGGTTCAAAGCACACAGAAACACAGTAGTACTAGTCTCTCTCTAACAGGTTCAAAGCACACAGAAACACAGTAGTCTCTCTCTAACAGGTCCAAAGCAGACAGAAACACAGTAGTCTCTCTCTAACAGGTTCAAAGCACATAGAAACACAGTAGTACTAGTCTCTCTCTAACAGGTTCAAAGCACACAGAAACACAGTAGTACTAGTCTCTCTCTAACAGGTTCAAAGCACACAGAAACACAGTAGTACTAGTCTCTCTCTAACAGGTTCAAAGCACACAGAAACACAGTAGTCTCTCTCTAACAGGTTCAAAGCACACAGAAACACAGTAGTACTAGTCTCTCTCTAACAGGTCCAAAGCACACAGAAACACAGTAGTACTAGTCTCTCTCTAACAGGTTCAAAGCACACAGAAACACAGTAGTACTAGTCTCTCTCTAACAGATTCAAAGCACACAGAAACACAGTAGTACTAGTCTCTCTCTAACAGGTCCAAAGCACACAGAAACACAGTAGTCTCTCTCTGGCAGGTTCAAAGCACACAGAAACACAGTAGTACTAGTCTCTCTCTAACAGGTTCAAAGCACACAGAAACACAGTAGTACTAGTCTCTCTCTAACAGGTCAAATGCACACAGAAACACAGTAGTACTAGTCTCTCTCTAACAGGTTCAAAGCACACAGAAACACAGTAGTACTAGTCTCTCTCTAACAGGTTCAAAGCACACAGAAACACAGTAGTCTCTCTCTAACAGGTTCAAAGCACACAGAAACACAGTAGTACTAGTCTCTCTCTAACAGGTCCAAAGCACACAGAAACACAGTAGTCTCTCTCTAACAGGTCCAAAGCACGCAGAAACACAGTAGTACTAGTCTCTCTCTAACAGGTTCAAAGCACACAGAAACACAGTAGTACTAGTCTCTCTCTGACAGGTTCAAAGCACACAGAAACACAGTAGTACTAGTCTCTCTCTAACAGGTTCAAAGCACACAGAAACACAGTAGTACTAGTCTCTCTCTGACAGGTTCAAAGCACACAGAAACACAGTAGTACTAGTCTCTCTCTGACAGGTTCAAAGCACACAGAAACACAGTAGTACTAGTCTCTCTCTAACAGGTTCAAAGCACACAGAAACACAGTAGTACTAGTCTCTCTCTAACAGGTTCAAAGCACACAGAAACACAGTAGTACTAGTCTCTCTCTAACAGGTTCAAAGCACACAGAAACACAGTAGTAGTAGTCTCTCTCTAACAGGTTCAAAGCACACAGAAACACAGTAGTACTAGTCTCTCTCTAACAGGTTCAAAGCACACAGAAACACAGTAGTACTAGTCTCTCTCTAACAGGTTCAAAGCACACAGAAACACAGTAGTACTAGTCTCTCTCTAACAGGTTCAAAGCACACAGAAACACAGTAGTACTAGTCTCCAACAGGTTCAAAGCACACAGAAACACAGTAGTACTAGTCTCTCTCTAACAGGTCCAAAGCACACAGAAACACAGTAGTACTAGTCTCTCTCTAACAGGTTCAAAGCACACAGAAACACAGTAGTACTAGTCTCTCTCTAACAGGTCCAAAGCACACAGAAACACAGTAGTACTAGTCTCTCTCTAACAGGTTCAAAGCACACAGAAACACAGTAGTCTCTCTCTAACAGGTTCAAAGCACACAGAAACACAGTAGTACTAGTCTCTCTCTGACAGGTTCAAAGCACACAGAAACACAGTAGTACTAGTCTCTCTCTAACAGGTCAAAGCACACAGAAACACAGTAAGTACTAGTCTCTCTCTAACAGGTTCAAAGCACACAGAAACACAGTAGTACTAGTCTCTCTCTAACAGGTTCAAAGCACACAGAAACACAGTAGTACTAGTCTCTCTCTAACAGGTTCAAAGCACACAGAAAACACAGTAGTCTCTCTCGAACAGGTTCAAAGCACACAGAAACACAGTAGTACTAGTCTCTCTCTAACAGGTTCAAAGCACACAGAAACACAGTAGTACTAGTCTCTCTCGAACAGGTCTAAAGCACACAGAAACACAGTAGTAGTAGTCTCTCTCTAACAGGTTCAAAGCACACAGAAACACAGTAGTACTAGTCTCTCTCTAACAGGTTAAAGCACACAGAAACACAGTAGTACTAGTCTCTCTCTAACAGGTTCAAAGCACACAGGAACACAGTAGTACTAGTCTCTCTCTAACAGGTCCAAAGCACACAGAAACACAGTAGTACTAGTCTCTCTCTAACAGGTTCAAAGCACACAGAAACACAGTAGTACTAGTCTCTCTCTAACAGGTTCAAAGCACACAGAAACACAGTAGTACTAGTCTCCAACAGGTTCAAAGCACACAGAAACACAGTAGTACTAGTCTCTCTCTAACAGGTCCAAAGCACACAGAAACACAGTAGTACTAGTCTCTCTCTAACAGGTTCAAAGCACACAGAAACACAGTAGTACTAGTCTCTCTCTAACAGGTCAAAGCACACAGAAACACAGTAGTACTAGTCTCTCTCTAACAGGTTCAAAGCACACAGAAACACAGTAGTCTCTCTCTAACAGGTTCAAAGCACACAGAAACACAGTAGTACTAAGTCTCTCTCTGACAGGTTCAAAGCACACAGAAACACAGTAGTACTAGTCCTCTCTAACAGGTCCAAAGCACACAGAAACACAGTAGTACTAGTCTCTCTCTGACAGGTTCAAAACACACAGAAACACAGTAGTCTCTCT
>NW_028151956.1:0-46587 GCF_964638095.1 Poromitra crassiceps | reverse complement strand
GAAAAAAAAAAAAAAAAATCCAAAATCAGACAGAGTGTTGAGACCAGAGAGGCTAAGACCGCATTGACTCAGTGCGGTATTCAGCCTCTCTGGTGTCAAGTCTGATTTTGGAAAAAAAAAAAAAAAAATCCAAAATCAGACAGTGTTGAGACCAGAGAGGCTAAGACGGCATTGACTCAGTGCGGTATTCAGCCTCTCTGGTGTCAAGTCTGATTTTGGAAAAAAAAAAAAAAAATCCAAAATCAGACAGAGTGTTGAGACCAGAGAGGCTAAGACCGCATTGACTCAGTGCGGTATTCAGCCTCTCTGGTGTCAAGTCTGATTTTGGAAAAAAAAAAAAAAAATCCAAAATCAGACAGAGTGTTGACACCAGAGAGGCTAAGACCGCATTGACTCAGTGCTGTATTCAGCCTCTCTGGTGTCAAGTCTGATTTTGGAAAAAAAATATATATATCCAAAATCAGACAGAGTGTTGAGACCAGAGAGGCTAAGACCGCATTGACTCAGTGCAGTATTCAGCCTCTCTGGTGTCAAGTCTGATTTTGGAAAAAAAAAAAAAAAAATCCAAAATCAGGCAGAGTGTTGACACCAGAGAGGCTAAGACCGCATTGACTCAGTGCGGTATTCAGCCTCTCTGGTGTCAAGTCTGATTTTGGAAAAAAAAAAATAATAATCCAAAATCAGACAAAGTGTTGACACCAGAGAGGCTAAGACCGCATTGACTCAGTGCGGTATTCAGCCTCTCTGGTGTCAAGTCTGATTTTGGAAAAAAAAAAAAAAAAAATCCAAAATCAGACAGAGTGTTGACACCAGAGAGGCTAAGACCGCATTGACTCAGTGCGGTATTCAGCCTCTCTGGTGTCAAGTCTGATTTTGGAAAAAAAAAAAAAAATCCAAAATCAGACAGAGCGTTGAGACCAGAGAGGCTAAGACCGCATTGACTCAGTGCGGTATTCAGCCTCTCTGGTGTCAAGTCTGATTTTGGAAAAAAAAAAAATATATCCAAAATCACACAGAGTGTTGAGACCAGAGAGGCTAAGACCGCATTGACTCAGTGCGGTATTCAGCCTCTCTGGTGTCAAGTCTGATTTTGGAAAAAAAAAAAAAAAATCCAAAATCAGACAGAGTGTTGACACCAGAGAGGCTAAGACCGCATTGACTCAGTGCGGTATTCAGCCTCTCTGGTGTCAAGTCTGATTTTGGAAAAAAAAAAAAAAAAATCCAAAATCAGACAGAGTGTTGACACCAGAGAGGCTAAGACCGCATTGACTCAGTGCGGTATTCAGCCTCTCTGGTGTCAAGTCTGATTTTGGAAAAAAAAAAAAAAATCCAAAATCAGACAGAGTGTTGACACCAGAGAGGCTAAGACCGCATTGACTCAGTGCGGTATTCAGCCTCTCTGGTGTCAAGTCTGATTTTGGAAAAAAAAAAAAAAATCCAAAATCAGACAGAGTGTTGAGACCAGAGAGGCTAAGACCGCATTGACTCAGTGCGGTATTCAGCCTCTCTGGTGTCAAGTCTGATTTTGGAAAAAAAAAAAAAAATCCAAAATCAGACAGAGTGTTGAGACCAGAGAGGCTAAGACCACATTGACTCAGTGCGGTATTCAGCCTCTCTGGTGTCAAGTCTGATTTTGAAAAAAAAAAAAAAAAATCCAAAATCAGACAGAGTGTTGAGACCAGAGAGGCTAAGACCGCATTGACTCAGTGCGGTATTCAGCCTCTCTGGTGTCAAGTCTGATTTTGGAAAAAAAAAAAAAAAATCCAAAATCAGACAGAGTGTTGAGACCAGAGAGGCTAAGACCGCATTGACTCAGTGCGGTATTCAGCCTCTCTGGTGTCAAGTCTGATTTTGGAAAAAAAAAAAAAAAAATCCAAAATCAGACAGAGTGTTGAGACCAGAGAGGCTAAGACCGCATTGACTCAGTGCGGTATTCAGCCTCTCTGGTGTCAAGTCTGATTTTGGAGAAAAAAAAAAAAAAATCCAAAATCAGACAGAGTGTTGAGACCAGAGAGGCTAAGACCGCATTGACTCAGTGCGGTATTCAGCCTCTCTGGTGTCAAGTCTGATTTTGGAAAAAAAAAAAAAAAAATCCAAAATCAGACAGAGTGTTGAGACCAGAGAGGCTAAGACCGCATTGACTCAGTGCGGTATTCAGCCTCTCTGGTGTCAAGTCTGATTTGGAAAAAAAAAAAAAAAAATCCAAAATCAGACAGTGTTGAGACCAGAGAGGCTAAGACCGCATTGACTCAGTGCGGTATTCAGCCTCTCTGGTGTCAAGTCTGATCTTGGAAAAAAAAAAAAAAATCCAAAATCAGACAGAGTGTTGACACCAGAGAGGCTAAGACCGCATTGACTCAGTGCGGTATTCAGCCTCTCTGGTGTCAAGTCTGATTTTGGAAAAAAAAAAAAAAAATCCAAAATCAGACAGTGTTGAGACCAGAGAGGGCTAAGACCGCATTGACTCAGTGCGGTATTCAGCCTCTCTGGTGTCAAGTCTGATTTTGGAAAAAAAAAAAAAAAAAATCCAAAATCAGACAGAGTGTTGAGACCAGAGAGGCTAAGACCGCATTGACTCAGTGCGGTATTCAGCCTCTCTGGTGTCAAGTCTGATTTTGAAAAAAAAAAAATCCAAAATCAGACAGAGTGTTGAGACCAGAGAGGCTAAGACCGCATTGACTCAGTGCGGTATTCAGCCTCTCTGGTGTCAAGTCTGATTTTGGAAAAAAAAAAAAATCCAAAATCAGACAGAGAGTTGAGACCAGAGAGGCTAAGACGGCATTGACTCAGTGCGGTATTCAGCCTCTCTGGTGTCAAGTCTGATTTTGGAAAAAAAAAAAAAAAATCCAAAATCAGACAGAGTGTTGACACCAGAGAGGCTAAGACCGCATTGACTCAGTGCGGTATTCAGCCTCTCTGGTGTCAAGTCTGATTTTGGAAAAAAAAAAATATAATCCAAAATCAGACAGAGTGTTGAGACCAGAGAGGCTAAGACCGCATTGACTCAGTGCGGTATTCAGCCTCTCTGGTGTCAAGTCTGATTTTGGAAAAAAAAAAAAAAAATCCAAAATCAGACAGAGTGTTGAGACCAGAGAGGCTAAGACGCATTGACTCAGTGCGGTATTCAGCCTCTCTGGTGTCAAGTCTGATTTTGGAAAAAAAAAAAAAAATCCAAAATCAGACAGAGTGTTGAGACCAGAGAGGCTAAGACCGCATTGACTCAGTGCGGTATTCAGCCTCTCTGGTGTCAAGTCTGATTTTGGAAAAAAAAAAAAAAATCCAAAATCAGACAGTGTTGAGACCAGAGAGGCTAAGACCGCATTGACTCAGTGCGGTATTCAGCCTCTCTGGTGTCAAGTCTGATTTTGGAAAAAAAAAAAAAAAAAATCCAAAATCAGACAGAGTGTTGAGACCAGAGAGGCTAAGACCGCATTGACTCAGTGCGGTATTCAGCCTCTCTGGTGTCAAGTCTGATTTTGAAAAAAAAAAATCCAAAATCAGACAGAGTGTTGAGACCAGAGAGGCTAAGACCGCATTGACTCAGTGCGGTATTCAGCCTCTCTGGTGTCAAGTCTGATTTTGGAAAAAAAAAAAAAAATCCAAAATCAGACAGAGAGTTGAGACCAGAGAGGCTAAGACGGCATTGACTCAGTGCGGTATTCAGCCTCTCTGGTGTCAAGTCTGATTTTGGAAAAAAAAAAAAAAAATCCAAAATCAGACAGAGTGTTGACACCAGAGCGGCTAAGACCGCATTGACTCAGTGCGGTATTCAGCCTCTCTGGTGTCAAGTCTGATTTTGGAAAAAAAAAATATATATCCAAAATCAGACAGTGTTGAGACCAGAGAGGCTAAGACCGCATTGACTCAGTGCGGTATTCAGCCTCTCTGGTGTCAAGTCTGATTTGGAAAAAAAAAAAAAAAATCCAAAATCAGACAGAGTGTTGAGACCAGAGAGGCTAAGACCGCATTGACTCAGTGCGGTATTCAGCCTCTCTGGTGTCAAGTCTGATTTTGGAAAAAAAAAAAAAAAATCCAAAATCAGACAGAGTGTTGAGACCAGAGAGGCTAAGACCGCATTGACTCAGTGCGGTATTCAGCCTCTCTGGTGTCAAGTCTGATTTTGGAGAAAAAAAAAAAAAAAATCCAAAATCAGACAGAGTGTTGAGACCAGAGAGGCTAAGACCGCATTGACTCAGTGCGGTATTCAGCCTCTCTGGTGTCAAGTCTGATTTTGGAAAAAAAAAAAAAAAATCCAAAATCAGACAGAGTGTTGAGACCAGAGAGGCTAAGACCGCATTGACTCAGTGCGGTATTCAGCCTCTCTGGTGTCAAGTCTGATTTTGGAAAAAAAAAAAAAAAAATCCAAAATCAGACAGTGTTGAGACCAGAGAGGCTAAGACGGCATTGACTCAGTGCGGTATTCAGCCTCTCTGGTGTCAAGTCTGATTTTGGAAAAAAATAATAAAATCCAAAATCAGACAGAGTGTTGACACCAGAGAGGCTAAGACCGCATTGACTCAGTGCGGTATTCAGCCTCTCTGGTGTCAAGTCTGATTTTGGAAAAAAAAAAAAAAAATCCAAAATCAGACAGAGTGTTGAGACCAGAGAGGCTAAGACCGCATTGACTCAGTGCGGTATTCAGCCTCTCTGGTGTCAAGTCTGATTTTGGAAAAAAAAAAAAAAAAATCCAAAATCAGACAGAGTGTTGAGACCAGAGAGGCTAAGACCGCATTGACTCAGTGCGGTATTCAGCCTCTCTGGTGTCAAGTCTGATTTTGGAAAAAAAAAAAAAAAAATCCAAAATCAGACAGAGTGTTGAGACCAGAGAGGCTAAGACCGCATTGACTCAGTGCGGTATTCAGCCTCTCTGGTGTCAAGTCTGATTTTGGAAAAAAAAAAAAAAATCCAAAATCAGACAGAGAGTTGAGACCAGAGAGGCTAAGACGCATTGACTCAGTGCGGTATTCAGCCTCTCTGGTGTCAAGTCTGATTTTGGAAAAAAAAAAAAAAAAATCCAAAATCAGACAGAGTGTTGAGACCAGAGCGGCTAAGACCGCATTGACTCAGTGCGGTATTCAGCCTCTCTGGTGTCAAGTCTGATTTTGGAAAAAAAAAAAAAAATCCAAAATCAGACAGAGTGTTGAGACCAGAGAGGCTAAGACCGCATTGACTCAGTGCGGTATTCAGCCTCTCTGGTGTCAAGTCTGATTTTGGAAAAAAAAAAAAAAATCCAAAATCAGACAGAGTGTTGAGACCAGAGAGGCTAAGACCGCATTGACTCAGTGCGGTATTCAGCCTCTCTGGTGTCAAGTCTGATTTTGGAAAAAAAAAAAAAAAAATCCAAAATCAACAGAGTGTTGAGACCAGAGAGGCTAAGACCGCATTGACTCAGTGCGGTATTCAGCCTCTCTGGTGTCAAGTCTGATTTGGAAAAAAAAAAAAAAAAATCCAAAATCAGACAGAGTGTTGACACCAGAGAGGCTAAGACCGCATTGACTCAGTGCGGTATTCAGCCTCTCTGGTGTCAAGTCTGATTTTTGAAAAAAAAAAAAAAAATCCAAAATCAGACAGAGTGTTGAGACCAGAGAGGCTAAGACCGCATTGACTCAGTGCGGTATTCAGCCTCTCTGGTGTCAAGTCTGATTTTGGAAAAAAAAAAAAAAAAATCCAAAATCAGACAGAGTGTTGAGACCAGAGAGGCTAAGACCGCATTGACTCAGTGCGGTATTCAGCCTCTCTGGTGTCAAGTCTGATTTTGGAAAAAAAAAAAAAAAAAATCCAAAATCAGACAGAGTGTTGACACCAGAGAGGCTAAGACCGCATTGACTCAGTGCGGTATTCAGCCTCTCTGGTGTCAAGTCTGATTTTGGAAAAAAAAAAAAAAAATCCAAAATCAGACAGAGTGTTGAGACCAGAGAGGCTAAGACCGCATTGACTCAGTGCGGTATTCAGCCTCTCTGGTGTCAAGTCTGATTTTGGAAAAAAAAAAAAAAAATCCAAAATCAACAGAGTGTTGAGACCAGAGAGGCTAAGACCGCATTGACTCAGTGCGGTATTCAGCCTCTCTGGTGTCAAGTCTGATTTTGGAAAAAAAAAAAAAAAAATCCAAAATCAGACAGAGTGTTGAGACCAGAGAGGCTAAGACCGCATTGACTCAGTGCGGTATTCAGCCTCTCTGGTGTCAAGTCTGATTTTGGAAAAAAAAAAAAAAAATCCAAAATCAGACAGAGTGTTGAGACCAGAGAGGCTAAGACCGCATTGACTCAGTGCGGTATTCAGCCTCTCTGGTGTCAAGTCTGATTTTGGAAAAAAAAAAAAAAAAATCCAAAATCAGACAGAGTGTTGACACCAGAGAGGCTAAGACCGCATTGACTCAGTGCGGTATTCAGCCTCTCTGGTGTCAAGTCTGATTTTGAAAAAAAAAAAAAAATCCAAAATCAGACAGAGTGTTGAGACCAGAGAGGCTAAGACCGCATTGACTCAGTGCGGTATTCAGCCTCTCTGGTGTCAAGTCTGATTTTGGAAAAAAAAAAAAAAAATCCAAAATCAGACAGAGTGTTGAGACCAGAGAGGCTAAGACCGCATTGACTCAGTGCGGTATTCAGCCTCTCTGGTGTCAAGTCTGATTTTGGAAAAAAAAAAAAAAAATCCAAAATCAGACAGAGTGTTGACACCAGAGAGGCTAAGACCGCATTGACTCAGTGCGGTATTCAGCCTCTCTGGTGTCAAGTCTGATTTTGGAAAAAAAAAAAAAAAATCCAAAATCAGACAGAGTGTTGAGACCAGAGAGGCTAAGACCGCATTGACTCAGTGCGGTATTCAGCCTCTCTGGTGTCAAGTCTGATTTTGGAAAAAAAAAAAAGAAAATCCAAAATCAAACAGAGTGTTGAGACCAGAGAGGCTAAGACCGCATTGACTCAGTGCGGTATTCAGCCTCTCTGTGTCAAGTCTGATTTTGGAAAAAAAAAAAAAAAATCCAAAATCAGACAGAGTGTTGAGACCAGAGAGGCTAAGACCGCATTGACTCAGTGCGGTATTCAGCCTCTCTGGTGTCAAGTCTGATTTTGGAAAAAAAAAAAAAAAAACCCAAAATCAGACAGAGTGTTGACACCAGAGAGGCTAAGACCGCATTGACTCAGTGCGGTATTCAGCCTCTCTGGTGTCAAGTCTGATTTGGAAAAAAAAAAAAAAAATCCAAAATCAGACAGAGTGTTGAGACCAGAGAGGCTAAGACCGCATTGACTCAGTGCGGTATTCAGCCTCTCTGGTGTCAAGTCTGATTTTGGAAAAAAAATAAAATAAATCCAAAATCAGACAGAGTGTTGAGACCAGAGAGGCTAAGACGGCATTGACTCAGTGCGGTATTCAGCCTCTCTGGTGTCAAGTCTGATTTTGGAAAAAAAAAAAAAAAAATCCAAAATCAGACAGAGTGTTGACACCAGAGAGGCTAAGACCGCATTGACTCAGTGCGGTATTCAGCCTCTCTGGTGTCAAGTCTGTTTTGGAAAAAAAAAAAAAAATATCCAAAATCAGACAGAGTGTTGAGACCAGAGAGGCTAAGACCCCATTGACTCAGTGCGGTATTCAGCCTCTCTGGTGTCAAGTCTGATTTTGGAAAAAAAAAATAATAATCCAAAATCAGACAGAGTGTTGACACCAGAGAGGCTAAGACCGCATTGACTCAGTGCGGTATTCAGTCTCTCTGGTGTCAAGTCTGATTTTGGAAAAAAAAAAAAAAAATCCAAAATCAGACAGAGTGTTGAGACCAGAGAGGCTAAGACCGCATTGACTCAGTGCGGTATTCAGCCTCTCTGGTGTCAAGTCTGATTTTGGAAAAAAAAAAAAAAAAAATCCAAAATCAGACAGAGTGTTGAGACCAGAGAGGCTAAGACCGCATTGACTCAGTGCGGTATTCAGCCTCTCTGGTGTCAAGTCTGATTTTGGAAAAAAAAAAAAAAAAAATCCAAAATCAGACAGAGTGTTGAGACCAGAGAGGCTAAGACCGCATTGACTCAGTGCGGTATTCAGCCTCTCTGGTGTTAAGTCTGATTTTGGAAAAAAAAAAAAAATCCAAAATCAGACAGAGTGTTGAGACCAGAGAGGCTAAGACGGCATTGACTCAGTGCGGAATTCAGCCTCTCTGGTGTCAAGTCTGATTTTGGAAAAAAATAATAATAATCCAAAATCAAACAGAGTGTTGAGACCAGAGAGGCTAAGACCGCATTGACTCAGTGCGGTATTCAGCCTCTCTGGTGTCAAGTCTGATTTTGGAAAAAAAAAAAAAAAATCCAAAATCAGACAGAGTGTTGAGACCAGAGAGGCTAAGACCGCATTGACTCAGTGCGGTATTCAGCCTCTCTGGTGTCAAGTCTGATTTTGGAAAAAAAAAAAAAAAATCCAAAATCAGACAGTGTTGACACAGAGAGGCTAAGACCGCATTGACTCAGTGCGGTATTCAGCCTCTCTGGTGTCAAGTCTGATTTTGGAAAAAAAAAAAAAAAAATCCAAAATCAGACAGAGTGTTGACACCAGAGAGGCTAAGACCGCATTGACTCAGTGCGGTATTCAGCCTCTCTGGTGTCAAGTCTGATTTTGGAAAAAAATATATATATATCCAAAATCAGACAGAGTGTTGACACCAGAGAGGCTAAGACCGCATTGACTCAGTGCGGTATTCAGCCTCTCTGGTGTCAAGTCTGATTTTGGAAAAAAAAAAAAAAAAATCCAAAATCAGACAGAGTGTTGAGACCAGAGAGGCTAAGACCGCATTGACTCAGTGCGGTATTCAGCCTCTCTGGTGTCAAGTCTGATTTTGGGAAAAAAAAAAAAAAAATCCCAAATCAGACAGAGTGTTGAGACCAGAGAGGCTAAGACTGCATTGACTCAGTGCGGTATTCAGCCTCTCTGGTGTCAAGTCTGATTTTGGAAAAAAAAAAAAAAAAAAATCCAAAATCAAACAGAGTGTTGAGACCAGAGAGGCTAAGACCGCATTGACTCAGTGCGGTATTCAGCCTCTCTGGTGTCAAGTCTGATTTTGGAAAAAAAAAAAAAAAAATCCAAAATCAGACAGAGTGTTGAGACCAGAGAGGCTAAGACGGCATTGACTCAGTGCGGTATTCAGCCTCTCTGGTGTCAAGTCTGATTTTGGAAAAAAAAAAAAAAATCCAAAATCAGACAGAGTGTTGACACAGAGAGGCTAAGACCGCATTGACTCAGTGCGGTATTCAGCCTCTCTGGTGTCAAGTCTGATTTTGGAAAAAAAAAAAAAAAAATCCAAAATCAGACAGAGTGTTGAGACCAGAGAGGCTAAGACCGCATTGACTCAGTGCGGTATTCAGCCTCTCTGGTGTCAAGTCTGATTTTGGAGAAAAAAAAAAAAAAAATCCAAAATCAGACAGAGTGTTGAGACCAGAGAGGCTAAGACCGCATTGACTCAGTGCGGTATTCAGCCTCTCTGGTGTCAAGTCTGATTTTGGAAAAAAAAAAAAAAAAATCCAAAATCAGACAGAGTGTTGAGACCAGAGAGGCTAAGACCGCATTGACTCAGTGCGGTATTCAGCCTCTCTGGTGTCAAGTCTGATTTTGGAAAAAAAAAAAAAAAAATCCAAAATCAGACAGTGTTGAGACCAGAGAGGCTAAGACGGCATTGACTCAGTGCGGTATTCAGCCTCTCTGGTGTCAAGTCTGATTTTGGAAAAAAATAATAATAATCCAAAATCAGACAGAGTGTTGACACCAGAGAGGCTAAGACCGCATTGACTCAGTGCGGTATTCAGCCTCTCTGGTGTCAAGTCTGATTTTGGAAAAAAAAAAAAAAATCCAAAATCAGACAGTGTTGAGACCAGAGAGGCTAAGACCGCATTGACTCAGTGCGGTATTCAGCCTCTCTGGTGTCAAGTCTGATTTTGGAAAAAAAAAAAAAAAAAATCCAAAATCAGACAGAGTGTTGAGACCAGAGAGGCTAAGACCGCATTGACTCAGTGCGGTATTCAGCCTCTCTGGTGTCAAGTCTGATTTTGGAAAAAAAAAAAAAAAAATCCAAAATCAGACAGAGTGTTGAGACCAGAGAGGCTAAGACCGCATTGACTCAGTGCGGTATTCAGCCTCTCTGGTGTCAAGTCTGATTTTGGAAAAAAAAAAAAAATCCAAAATCAGACAGAGAGTTGAGACCAGAGAGGCTAAGACGGCATTGACTCAGTGCGGTATTCAGCCTCTCTGGTGTCAAGTCTGATTTTGGAAAAAAAAAAAAAAAAATCCAAAATCAGACAGAGTGTTGACACCAGAGCGGCTAAGACCGCATTGACTCAGTGCGGTATTCAGCCTCTCTGGTGTCAAGTCTGATTTTGGAAAAAAAAAAAAAAATATCCAAAATCAGACAGAGTGTTGAGACCAGAGAGGCTAAGACCGCATTGACTCAGTGCGGTATTCAGCCTCTCTGGTGTCAAGTCTGATTTTGGAAAAAAAAAAAAAAAATCCAAAATCAGACAGAGTGTTGAGACCAGAGAGGCTAAGACCGCATTGACTCAGTGCGGTATTCAGCCTCTCTGGTGTCAAGTCTGATTTTGGAAAAAAAAAAAAAAAATCCAAAATCAGACAGAGTGTTGAGACCAGAGAGGCTAAGACCGCATTGACTCAGTGCGGTATTCAGCCTCTCTGGTGTCAAGTCTGATTTTGGAGAAAAAAAGAAAAAAAAATCCAAAATCAGACAGAGTGTTGAGACCAGAGAGGCTAAGACCGCATTGACTCAGTGCGGTATTCAGCCTCTCTGGTGTCAAGTCTGATTTTGGAAAAAAAAAAAAAAAATCCAAAATCAGACAGAGTGTTGAGACCAGAGAGGCTAAGACCGCATTGACTCAGTGCGGTATTCAGCCTCTCTGGTGTCAAGTCTGATTTTGGAAAAAAAAAAAAAAAATCCAAAATCAGACAGTGTTGAGACCAGAGAGGCTAAGACGGCATTGACTCAGTGCGGTATTCAGCCTCTCTGGTGTCAAGTCTGATTTTGGAAAAAAATAATAATAATCCAAAATCAGACAGAGTGTTGACACCAGAGAGGCTAAGACCGCATTGACTCAGTGCGGTATTCAGCCTCTCTGGTGTCAAGTCTGATTTTGGAAAAAAAAAAAAAAAATCCAAAATCAGACAGAGTGTTGAGACCAGAGAGGCTAAGACCGCATTGACTCAGTGCGGTATTCAGCCTCTCTGGAGTCAAGTCTGATTTTGGAAAAAAAAAAAAAAAAAATCCAAAATCAGACAGAGTGTTGAGACCAGAGAGGCTAAGACCGCATTGACTCAGTGCGGTATTCAGCCTCTCTGGTGTCAAGTCTGATTTTGGAAAAAAAAAAAAAAAAATCCAAAATCAGACAGAGTGTTGAGACCAGAGAGGCTAAGACCGCATTGACTCAGTGCGGTATTCAGCCTCTCTGGTGTCAAGTCTGATTTTGGAAAAAAAAAAAAAATCCAAAATCAGACAGAGAGTTGAGACCAGAGAGGCTAAGACGGCATTGACTCAGTGCGGTATTCAGCCTCTCTGGTGTCAAGTCTGATTTTGGAAAAAAAAAAAAAAAAATCCAAAATCAGACAGAGTGTTGACACCAGAGCGGCTAAGACCGCATTGACTCAGTGCGGTATTCAGCCTCTCTGGTGTCAAGTCTGATTTTGGAAAAAAAAAAAAAAAAATCCAAAATCAGACAGAGTGTTGAGACCAGAGAGGCTAAGACCGCATTGACTCAGTGCGGTATTCAGCCTCTCTGGTGTCAAGTCTGATTTTGGAAAAAAAAAAAAAAAAAATCCAAAATCAGACAGAGTGTTGAGACCAGAGAGGCTAAGACCGCATTGACTCAGTGCGGTATTCAGCCTCTCTGGTGTCAAGTCTGATTTTGGAAAAAAAAAAAAAAAATCCAAAATCAAACAGAGTGTTGAGACCAGAGAGGCTAAGACCGCATTGACTCAGTGCGGTATTCAGCCTCTCTGGTGTCAAGTCTGATTTTGGAAAAAAAAAAAAAAAAATCCAAAATCAGACAGAGTGTTGACACCAGAGAGGCTAAGACCGCATTGACTCAGTGCGGTATTCAGCCTCTCTGGTGTCAAGTCTGATTTTGAAAAAAAAAAAAAAAATATCCAAAATCAGACAGAGTGTTGAGACCAGAGAGGCTAAGACCGCATTGACTCAGTGCGGTATTCAGCCTCTCTGGTGTCAAGTCTGATTTTGGAAAAAAAAAAAAAAAAAATCCAAAATCAGACAGAGTGTTGAGACCAGAGAGGCTAAGACCGCATTGACTCAGTGCGGTACTCAGCCTCTCTGGTGTCAAGTCTGATTTTGGAAAAAAAAAAAAAAAATCCAAAATCAGACAGAGTGTTGAGACCAGAGAGGCTAAGACGGCATTGACTCAGTGCGGTATTCAGCCTCTCTGGTGTCAAGTCTGATTTTGGAAAAAAAAAAAAAAAAAATCCAAAATCAGACAGAGTGTTGACACCAGAGCGGCTAAGACCGCATTGACTCAGTGCGGTATTCAGCCTCTCTGGTGTCAAGTCTGATTTTGGAAAAAAAAAAAAATATATCCAAAATCAGACAGAGTGTTGAGACCAGAGAGGCTAAGACCGCATTGACTCAGTGCGGTATTCAGCCTCTCTGGTGTCAAGTCTGATTTTGGAAAAAAGAAAAAGAAAATCCAAAATCAAACAGAGTGTTGAGACCAGAGAGGCTAAGACCGCATTGACTCAGTGCGGTATTCAGCCTCTCTGGTGTCAAGTCTGATTTTGGAAAAAAAAAAAAAAAAATCCAAAATCAGACAGAGTGTTGACACCAGAGAGGCTAAGACCGCATTGACTCAGTGCGGTATTCAGCCTCTCTGGTGTCAAGTCTGATTTTGGAAAAAAAAAAAAAAAAATCCAAAATCAGACAGAGTGTTGAGACCAGAGAGGCTAAGACCGCATTGACTCAGTGCGGTATTCAGCCTCTCTGGTGTCAAGTCTGATTTTGGAAAAAAAAAAAAAAAATCCAAAATCAAACAGAGTGTTGAGACCAGAGAGGCTAAGACCGCATTGACTCAGTGCGGTATTCAGCCTCTCTGGTGTCAAGTCTGATTTTGGAAAAAAAAAAAAAAAAATCCAAAATCAGACAGAGTGTTGACACCAGAGAGGCTAAGACCGCATTGACTCAGTGCGGTATTCAGCCTCTCTGGTGTCAAGTCTGATTTTGAAAAAAAAAAAAAAATATCCAAAATCAGACAGAGTGTTGAGACCAGAGAGGCTAAGACCGCATTGACTCAGTGCGTATTCAGCCTCTCTGGTGTCAAGTCTGATTTTGGAAAAAAAAAAAAAAAAAAATCCAAAATCAGACAGAGTGTTGAGACCAGAGAGGCTAAGACCGCATTGACTCAGTGCGGTATTCAGCCTCTCTGGTGTCAAGTCTGATTTTGGAAAAAAAAAAAAAAAAATCCAAAATCAGACAGAGTGTTGAGACCAGAGAGGCTAAGACGGCATTGACTCAGTGCGGTATTCAGCCTCTCTGGTGTCAAGTCTGATTTTGGAAAAAAAAAAAAAAAATCCAAAATCAGACAGAGTGTTGACACCAGAGAGGCTAAGACCGCATTGACTCAGTGCGGTATTCAGCCTCTCTGGTGTCAAGTCTGATTTTGGAAAAAAAAAAAAAAAATCCAAAATCAGACAGAGTGTTGAGACCAGAGAGGCTAAGACCGCATTGACTCAGTGCGGTATTCAGCCTCTCTGGTGTCAAGTCTGATTTTGGAGAAAAAAAAAAAAAAAATCCAAAATCAGACAGAGTGTTGAGACCAGAGAGGCTAAGACCGCATTGACTCAGTGCGGTATTCAGCCTCTCTGGTGTCAAGTCTGATTTTGGAAAAAAAAAAAAAAAAAATCCAAAATCAGACAGAGTGTTGAGACCAGAGAGGCTAAGACCGCATTGACTCAGTGCGGTATTCAGCCTCTCTTGGTGTCAAGTCTGATTTTGGAAAAAAAAAAAAAAAAATCCAAAATCAGACAGTGTTGAGACCAGAGAGGCTAAGACGGCATTGACTCAGTGCGGTATTCAGCCTCTCTGGTGTCAAGTCTGATTTTGGAAAAAAATAATAATAATCCAAAATCAGACAGAGTGTTGACACCAGAGAGGCTAAGACCGCATTGACTCAGTGCGGTATTCAGCCTCTCTGGTGTCAAGTCTGATTTTGGAAAAAAAAAAAAAAAAATCCAAAATCAGACAGAGTGTTGAGACCAGAGAGGCTAAGACCGCATTGACTCAGTGCGGTATTCAGCCTCTCTGGTGTCAAGTCTGATTTTGGAAAAAAAAAAAAAAAAAATCCAAAATCAGACAGAGTGTTGAGACCAGAGAGGCTAAGACCGCATTGACTCAGTGCGGTATTCAGCCTCTCTGGTGTCAAGTCTGATTTTGGAAAAAAAAAAAAAAAAATCCAAAATCAGACAGAGTGTTGAGACCAGAGAGGCTAAGACCGCATTGACTCAGTGCGGTATTCAGCCTCTCTGGTGTCAAGTCTGATTTTGGAAAAAAAAAAAAAAATCCAAAATCAGACAGAGAGTTGAGACCAGAGAGGCTAAGACGGCATTGACTCAGTGCGGTATTCAGCCTCTCTGGTGTCAAGTCTGATTTTGGAAAAAAAAAAAAAAAATCCAAAATCAGACAGAGTGTTGACACCAGAGCGGCTAAGACCGCATTGACTCAGTGCGGTATTCAGCCTCTCTGGTGTCAAGTCTGATTTTGGAAAAAAAAAAAAAAATATCCAAAATCAGACAGAGTGTTGAGACCAGAGAGGCTAAGACCGCATTGACTCAGTGCGGTATTCAGCCTCTCTGGTGTCAAGTCTGATTTTGGAAAAAAAAAAAAAAAAATCCAAAATCAGACAGAGTGTTGACACCAGAGAGGCTAAGACCGCATTGACTCAGTGCGGTATTCAGCCTCTCTGGTGTCAAGTCTGATTTTGGAAAAAAAATAAAAATATCCAAAATCAGACAGAGTGTTGAGACCAGAGAGGCTAAGACCGCATTGACTCAGTGCGGTATTCAGCCTCTCTGGTGTCAAGTCTGATTTTGGAAAAAAAAAAAAAAAAAAATCCAAAATCAGACAGAGTGTTGAGACCAGAGAGGCTAAGACCACATTGACTCAGTGCGGTATTCAGCCTCTCTGGTGTCAAGTCTGATTTTGGAAAAAAAAAAAAAAAATCCAAAATCAGACAGAGTGTTGAGACCAGAGAGGCTAAGACGGCATTGACTCAGTGCGGTATTCAGCCTCTCTGGTGTCAAGTCTGATTTTGGAAAAAAAATAAAATAATCCAAAATCAGACAGAGTGTTGACACCAGAGAGGCTAAGACCGCATTGACTCAGTGCGGTATTCAGCCTCTCTGGTGTCAAGTCTGATTTTGGAAAAAAAAAAAAAAAAATCCAAAATCAGACAGTGTTGAGACCAGAGAGGCTAAGACCGCATTGACTCAGTGCGGTATTCAGCCTCTCTGGTGTCAAGTCTGATTTGGAAAAAAAAAAAAAAAAATCCAAAATCAAACAGAGTGTTGAGACCAGAGAGGCTAAGACCGCATTGACTCAGTGCGGTATTCAGCCTCTCTGGTGTCAAGTCTGATTTTGGAAAAAAAAAAAAAAAAATCCAAAATCAGACAGAGTGTTGACACCAGAGAGGCTAAGACCGCATTGACTCAGTGCGGTATTCAGCCTCTCTGGTGTCAAGTCTGATTTTGAAAAAAAAATAAAAAATATCCAAAATCAGACAGAGTGTTGAGACCAGAGAGGCTAAGACCGCATTGACTCAGTGCGTATTCAGCCTCTCTGGTGTCAAGTCTGATTTTGGAAAAAAAAAAAAAAAAAAAATCCAAAATCAGACAGAGTGTTGAGACCAGAGAGGCTAAGACCGCATTGACTCAGTGCGGTATTCAGCCTCTCTGGTGTCAAGTCTGATTTTGGAAAAAAAAAAAAAAAATCCAAAATCAGACAGAGTGTTGAGACCAGAGAGGCTAAGACGGCATTGACTCAGTGCGGTATTCAGCCTCTCTGGTGTCAAGTCTGATTTTGGAAAAAAAAAAAAAAAAATCCAAAATCAGACAGAGTGTTGACACCAGAGAGGCTAAGACCGCATTGACTCAGTGCGGTATTCAGCCTCTCTGGTGTCAAGTCTGATTTTGGAAAAAAAAAAAAAAAATCCAAAATCAGACAGAGTGTTGAGACCAGAGAGGCTAAGACCGCATTGACTCAGTGCGGTATTCAGCCTCTCTATGGTCAAGTCTGATTTTGGAGAAAAAAAAAAAAAAAATCCAAAATCAGACAGAGTGTTGAGACCAGAGAGGCTAAGACCGCATTGACTCAGTGCGGTATTCAGCCTCTCTGGTGTCAAGTCTGATTTTGGAAAAAAAAAAAAAAAAATCCAAAATCAGACAGAGTGTTGAGACCAGAGAGGCTAAGACCGCATTGACTCAGTGCGGTATTCAGCCTCTCTGGTGTCAAGTCTGATTTTGGAAAAAAAAAAAAAAAAATCCAAAATCAGACAGTGTTGAGACCAGAGAGGCTAAGACGGCATTGACTCAGTGCGGTATTCAGCCTCTCTGGTGTCAAGTCTGATTTTGGAAAAAAATAATAATAATCCAAAATCAGACAGAGTGTTGACACCAGAGAGGCTAAGACCGCATTGACTCAGTGCGGTATTCAGCCTCTCTGGTGTCAAGTCTGATTTTGGAAAAAAAAAAAAAAAATCCAAAATCAGACAGAGTGTTGAGACCAGAGAGGCTAAGACCGCATTGACTCAGTGCGGTATTCAGCCTCTCTGGTGTCAAGTCTGATTTTGGAAAAAAAAAAAAAAAAAATCCAAAATCAGACAGAGTGTTGAGACCAGAGAGGCTAAGACCGCATTGACTCAGTGCGGTATTCAGCCTCTCTGGTGTCAAGTCTGATTTTGGGAAAAAAAAAAAAAAAATCCAAAATCAGACAGAGTGTTGAGACCAGAGAGGCTAAGACCGCATTGACTCAGTGCGGTATTCAGCCTCTCTGGTGTCAAGTCTGATTTTGGAAAAAAAAAAAAAAATCCAAAATCAGACAGAGAGTTGAGACCAGAGAGGCTAAGACGGCATTGACTCAGTGCGGTATTCAGCCTCTCTGGTGTCAAGTCTGATTTTGGAAAAAAAAAAAAAAAATCCAAAATCAGACAGAGTGTTGACACCAGAGCGGCTAAGACCGCATTGACTCAGTGCGGTATTCAGCCTCTCTGGTGTCAAGTCTGATTTTGGAAAAAAAAAAAAAAATATCCAAAATCAGACAGAGTGTTGAGACCAGAGAGGCTAAGACCGCATTGACTCAGTGCGGTATTCAGCCTCTCTGGTGTCAAGTCTGATTTTGGAAAAAAAAAAAAAAAAATCCAAAATCAGACAGAGTGTTGACACCAGAGAGGCTAAGACCGCATTGACTCAGTGCGGTATTCAGCCTCTCTGGTGTCAAGTCTGATTTTGGAAAAAAAAAAAAAATATCCAAAATCAGACAGAGTGTTGAGACCAGAGAGGCTAAGACCGCATTGACTCAGTGCGGTATTCAGCCTCTCTGGTGTCAAGTCTGATTTTGGAAAAAAAAAAAAAAAAAAATCCAAAATCAGACAGAGTGTTGAGACCAGAGAGGCTAAGACCACATTGACTCAGTGCGGTATTCAGCCTCTCTGGTGTCAAGTCTGATTTTGGAAAAAAAAAAAAAAAATCCAAAATCAGACAGAGTGTTGAGACCAGAGAGGCTAAGACGGCATTGACTCAGTGCGGTATTCAGCCTCTCTGGTGTCAAGTCTGATTTTGGAAAAAAAAATAAATAATCCAAAATCAGACAGAGTGTTGACACCAGAGAGGCTAAGACCGCATTGACTCAGTGCGGTATTCAGCCTCTCTGGTGTCAAGTCTGATTTTGGAAAAAAAAAAAAAAAATCCAAAATCAGACAGAGTGTTGAGACCAGAGAGGCTAAGACCGCATTGACTCAGTGCGGTATTCAGCCTCTCTGGTGTCAAGTCTGATTTTGGAAAAAAAAAAAAAAAAAATCCAAAATCAGACAGAGTGTTGAGACCAGAGAGGCTAAGACCGCATTGACTCAGTGCAGTATTCAGCCTCTCTGGTGTCAAGTCTGATTTTGGAAAAAAAAAAAAAAAAAAAAATCCAAAATCAGACAGAGTGTTGACACCAGAGAGGCTAAGACCGCATTGACTCAGTGCGGTATTCAGCCTCTCTGGTGTCACGTCTGATTTTGGAAAAAAAAAAAAAAAAATCCAAAATCAGACAGAGTGTTGAGACCAGAGAGGCTAAGACCGCATTGACTCAGTGCGGTATTCAGCCTCTCTGGTGTCAAGTCTGATTTTGGAAAAAAAAAAAAAAAAATCCAAAATCAGACAGAGTGTTGACACCAGAGAGGCTAAGACCGCATTGACTCAGTGCGGTATTCAGCCTCTCTGGTGTCAAGTCTGATTTTAGAAAAAAAAAAAAAAAAATCCAAAATCAGACAGAGTGTTGACACCAGAGAGGCTAAGACCGCATTGACTCAGTGCGGTATTCAGCCTCTCTGGTGTCAAGTCTGATTTTGGAAAAAAAAAAAAAAAAAATCCAAAATCAGACAGAGTGTTGAGACCAGAGAGGCTAAGACCGCATTGACTCAGTGCGGTATTCAGCCTCTCTGGTGTCAAGTCTGATTTTGGAAAAAAAAAAAAAAAATCCAAAATCAGACAGAGTGTTGAGACCAGAGAGGCTAAGACCGCATTGACTCAGTGCGGTATTCAGCCTCTCTGGTGTCAAGTCTGATTTTGGAAAAAAAAAAAAAAAATCCAAAATCAGACAGAGTGTTGACACCACAGAGGCTAAGACCGCATTGACTCAGTGCGGTATTCAGCCTCTCTGGTGTCAAGTCTGATTTTGGAAAAAAAAAAAAAAAAATCCAAAATCAGACAGAGTGTTGAGACCAGAGAGGCTAAGACCGCATTGACTCAGTGCGGTATTCAGCCTCTCTGGTGTCAAGTCTGATTTTGGAAAAAAAAAATCCAAAATCCAAAATCAGACAGAGTGTTGACACCAGAGAGGCTAAGACCGCATTGACTCAGTGCGGTATTCAGCCTCTCTGGTGTCAAGTCTGATTTTGGAAAAAAAAAAAAAAAAAATCCAAAATCAGACAGAGTGTTAAGACCAGAGAGGCTAAGACCGCATTGACTCAGTGCTGTATTCAGCCTCTCTGGTGTCAAGTCTGATTTTGGAAAAAAAAAATATATATCCAAAATCAGACAGAGTGTTGAGACCAGAGAGGCTAAGACCGCATTGACTCAGTGCGGTATTCAGCCTCTCTGGTGTCAAGTCTGATTTTGATAATAATAAAAAAAATATATCCAAAATCACACAGAGTGTTGAGACCAGAGAGGCTAAGACCGCATTGACTCAGTGCGGTATTCAGCCTCTCTGGTGTCAAGTCTGATTTTTGAAAAAAAAAAAAAAAAATCCAAAATCAGACAGAGTGTTGAGACCAGAGAGGCTAAGACCGCATTGACTCAGTGCGGTATTCAGCCTCTCTGGTGTCAAGTCTGATTTTTGAAAAAAAAAAAAAAAAATCCAAAATCAGACAGAGTGTTGAGACCAGAGAGGCTAAGACCGCATTGACTCAGTGCGGTATTCAGCCTCTCTGGTGTCAAGTCTGATTTAGGAAAAAAAAAAAAAATCCAAAATCAGACAGAGTGTTGAGACCAGAGAGGCTAAGACGGCATTGACTCAGTGCGGTATTCAGCCTCTCTGGTGTCAAGTCTGATTTTGGAAAAAAAAAATAATAATCCAAAATCAGACAGAGTGTTGACACCAGAGAGGCTAAGACCGCATTGACTCAGTGCGGTATTCAGCCTCTCTGGTGTCAAGTCTGATTTTGGAAAAAAAAAAAAAAAAATCCAAAATCAGACAGAGTGTTGAGACCAGAGAGGCTAAGACGGCATTGACTCAGTGCGGTATTCAGCCTCTCTGGTGTCAAGTCTGATTTTGAAAAAAAAAAAAAAAAAATCCAAAATCAGACAGAGTGTTGAGACCAGAGAGGCTAAGACCGCATTGACTCAGTGCGGTATTCAGCCTCTCTGGTGTCAAGTCTGATTTTGGAAAAAAAAAAAAAAAAATCCAAAATCAGACAGAGTGTTGAGACCAGAGAGGCTAAGACCGCATTGACTCAGTGCGGTATTCAGCCTCTCTGGTGTCAAGTCTGATTTTGGAAAAAAAAAAAAAAAATCCAAAATCAGACAGAGTGTTGACACCAGAGAGGCTAAGACCGCATTGACTCAGTGCGGTATTCAGCCTCTCTGGTGTCAAGTCTGATTTTGGAAAAAAAAAAAAAAAAAATCCAAAATCAGACAGAGTGTTGAGACCAGAGAGGCTAAGACCGCATTGACTCAGTGCAGTAGTCAGCCTCTCTGGTGTCAAGTCTGATTTTGGAAAAAAAAAAAAAAAAAAAATCCAAAATCAGACAGAGTGTTGACACCAGAGAGGCTAAGACCGCATTGACTCAGTGCGGTATTCAGCCTCTCTGGTGTCACGTCTGATTTTGGAAAAAAAAAAAAAAAAATCCAAAATCAGACAGAGTGTTGAGACCAGAGAGGCTAAGACCGCATTGACTCAGTGCGGTATTCAGCCTCTCTGGTGTCAAGTCTGATTTTGGAAAAAAAAAAATAATAATCCAAAATCAGACAAAGTGTTGACACCAGAGAGGCTAAGACCGCATTGACTCAGTGCGGTATTCAGCCTCTCTGGTGTCAAGTCTGATTTTGGAAAAAAAAAAAAAAAAAATCCAAAATCAGACAGAGTGTTGACACCAGAGAGGCTAAGACCGCATTGACTCAGTGCGGTATTCAGCCTCTCTGGTGTCAAGTCTGATTTTGGAAAAAAAAAAAAAAATCCAAAATCAGACAGAGTGTTGAGACCAGAGAGGCTAAGACCGCATTGACTCAGTGCGGTATTCAGCCTCTCTGGTGTCAAGTCTGATTTTGATAAAAAAAAAAAATATATCCAAAATCACACAGAGTGTTGAGACCAGAGAGGCTAAGACCGCATTGACTCAGTGCGGTATTCAGCCTCTCTGGTGTCAAGTCTGATTTTGGAAAAAAAAAAAAAAAAATCCAAAATCAGACAGAGTGTTGAGACCAGAGAGGCTAAGACCGCATTGACTCAGTGCGGTATTCAGCCTCTCTGGTGTCAAGTCTGATTTTGGAAAAAAAAAAAAAAAAAATCCAAAATCAGACAGAGTGTTGAGACCAGAGAGGCTAAGACCGCATTGACTCAGTGCGGTATTCAGCCTCTCTGGTGTCAAGTCTGATTTAGGAAAAAAAAAAAAAATCCAAAATCAGACAGAGTGTTGAGACCAGAGAGGCTAAGACGGCATTGACTCAGTGCGGTATTCAGCCTCTCTGGTGTCAAGTCTGATTTTGGAAAAAAATAATAATAATCCAAAATCAGACAGAGTGTTGACACCAGAGAGGCTAAGACCGCATTGACTCAGTGCGGTATTCAGCCTCTCTGGTGTCAAGTCTGATTTTGGAAAAAAAAAAAAAAAAATCCAAAATCAGACAGAGTGTTGAGACCAGAGAGGCTAAGACGGCATTGACTCAGTGCGGTATTCAGCCTCTCTGGTGTCAAGTCTGATTTTGAAAAAAAAAAAAAAAAAATCCAAAATCAGACAGAGTGTTGAGACCAGAGAGGCTAAGACCGCATTGACTCAGTGCGGTATTCAGCCTCTCTGGTGTCAAGTCTGATTTTGGAAAAAAAAAAAAAAAAATCCAAAATCAGACAGAGTGTTGAGACCAGAGAGGCTAAGACCGCATTGACTCAGTGCGGTATTCAGCCTCTCTGGTGTCAAGTCTGATTTTGGAAAAAAAAAAAAAAAATCCAAAATCAGACAGAGTGTTGACACCAGAGAGGCTAAGACCGCATTGACTCAGTGCGGTATTCAGCCTCTCTGGTGTCAAGTCTGATTTTGGAAAAAAAAAAAAAAAAAATCCAAAATCAGACAGAGTGTTGAGACCAGAGAGGCTAAGACCGCATTGACTCAGTGCAGTAGTCAGCCTCTCTGGTGTCAAGTCTGATTTTGGAAAAAAAAAAAAAAAAAAAATCCAAAATCAGACAGAGTGTTGACACCAGAGAGGCTAAGACCGCATTGACTCATTGCGGTATTCAGCCTCTCTGGTGTCACGTCTGATTTTGGAAAAAAAAAAAAAAAAATCCAAAATCAGACAGAGTGTTGAGACCAGAGAGGCTAAGACCGCATTGACTCAGTGCGGTATTCAGCCTCTCTGGTGTCAAGTCTGATTTTGGAAAAAAAAAAAAAAAAATCCAAAATCAGACAGAGTGTTGACACCAGAGAGGCTAAGACCGCATTGACTCAGTGCGGTATTCAGCCTCTCTGGTGTCAAGTCTGATTTTGGAAAAAAAAAAAAAAAAAATCCAAAATCAGACAGAGTGTTGAGACCAGAGAGGCTAAGACCGCATTGACTCAGTGCGGTATTCAGCCTCTCTGGTGTCAAGTCTGATTTTGGAAAAAAAAAAAAAAAATCCAAAATCAGACAGAGTGTTGAGACCAGAGAGGCTAAGACCGCATTGACTCAGTGCGGTATTCAGCCTCTCTGGTGTCAAGTCTGATTTTGGAAAAAAAAAAAAAAAATCCAAAATCAGACAGAGTGTTGACACCAGAGAGGCTAAGACCGCATTGACTCAGTGCGGTATTCAGCCTCTCTGGTGTCAAGTCTGATTTTGGAAAAAAAAAAAAAAAAATCCAAAATCAGACAGAGTGTTGAGACCAGAGAGGCTAAGACCGCATTGACTCAGTGCGGTATTCAGCCTCTCTGGTGTCAAGTCTGATTTTGGAAAAAAAAATCCAAAATCCAAAATCAGACAGAGTGTTGACACCAGAGAGGCTAAGACCGCATTGACTCAGTGCGGTATTCAGCCTCTCTGGTGTCAAGTCTGATTTTGGAAAAAAAAAAAAAAAAAAATCCAAAATCAGACAGAGTGTTAAGACCAGAGAGGCTAAGACCGCATTGACTCAGTGCTGTATTCAGCCTCTCTGGTGTCAAGTCTGATTTTGGAAAAAAAATATATATATCCAAAATCAGACAGAGTGTTGAGACCAGAGAGGCTAAGACCGCATTGACTCAGTGCGGTATTCAGCCTCTCTGGTGTCAAGTCTGATTTTGGAAAAAAAAAAAAAAAATCCAAAATCAGACAGAGTGTTGACACCAGAGAGGCTAAGACCGCATTGACTCAGTGCGGTATTCAGCCTCTCTGGTGTCAAGTCTGATTTTGGAAAAAAAAAAAAAAAAATCCAAAATCAGACAGAGTGTTGAGACCAGAGAGGCTAAGACCGCATTGACTCAGTGCGGTATTCAGCCTCTCTGGTGTCAAGTCTGATTTTGGAAAAAAAAATCCAAAATCCAAAATCAGACAGAGTGTTGACACCAGAGAGGCTAAGACCGCATTGACTCAGTGCGGTATTCAGCCTCTCTGGTGTCAAGTCTGATTTTGGAAAAAAAAAAAAAAAAAAATCCAAAATCAGACAGAGTGTTAAGACCAGAGAGGCTAAGACCGCATTGACTCAGTGCTGTATTCAGCCTCTCTGGTGTCAAGTCTGATTTTGGAAAAAAAATATATATATCCAAAATCAGACAGAGTGTTGAGACCAGAGAGGCTAAGACCGCATTGACTCAGTGCGGTATTCAGCCTCTCTGGTGTCAAGTCTGATTTTGGAAAAAAAAAAAAAAAAATCCAAAATCAGGCAGAGTGTTGACACCAGAGAGGCTAAGACCGCATTGACTCAGTGCGGTATTCAGCCTCTCTGGTGTCAAGTCTGATTTTGGAAAAAAAATAATAATAATCCAAAATCAGACAAAGTGTTGACACCAGAGAGGCTAAGACCGCATTGACTCAGTGCGGTATTCAGCCTCTCTGGTGTCAAGTCTGATTTTGGAAAAAAAAAAAAAAAAATCCAAAATCAGACAGAGTGTTGACACCAGAGAGGCTAAGACCGCATTGACTCAGTGCGGTATTCAGCCTCTCTGGTGTCAAGTCTGATTTTGGAAAACAAAAAAAAAATCCAAAATCAGACAGAGTGTTGAGACCAGAGAGGCTAAGACCGCATTGACTCAGTGCGGTATTCAGCCTCTCTGGTGTCAAGTCTGATTTTGATAAAAACAAAAAAAAAATATCCAAAATCACACAGAGTGTTGAGACCAGAGAGGCTAAGACCGCATTGACTCAGTGCGGTATTCAGCCTCTCTGGTGTCAAGTCTGATTTTGGAAAAAAAAAAAAAAAAAATCCAAAATCAGACAGAGTGTTGAGACCAGAGAGGCTAAGACCGCATTGACTCAGTGCGGTATTCAGCCTCTCTGGTGTCAAGTCTGATTTTGGAAAAAAAAAAAAAAAATCCAAAATCAGACAGAGTGTTGACACCAGAGAGGCTAAGACCGCATTGACTCAGTGCGGTATTCAGCCTCTCTGGTGTCAAGTCTGATTTTGGAAAAAAAAAAAAAAAAATCCAAAATCAGACAGAGTGTTGAGACCAGAGAGGCTAAGACCGCATTGACTCAGTGCGGTATTCAGCCTCTCTGGTGTCAAGTCTGATTTTGGAAAAAAAAAAAAAAATCCAAAATCAGACAGAGTGTTGAGACCAGAGAGGCTAAGACCACATTGACTCAGTGCGGTATTCAGCCTCTCTGGTGTCAAGTCTGATTTTGAAAAAAAAAAAAAAAAAAATCCAAAATCAGACAGAGTGTTGAGACCAGAGAGGCTAAGACCGCATTGACTCAGTGCGGTATTCAGCCTCTCTGGTGTCAAGTCTGATTTTGGGAAAAAAAAAAAAAATCCAAAATCAGACAGAGTGTTGAGACCAGAGAGGCTAAGACCGCATTGACTCAGTGCGGTATTCAGCCTCTCTGGTGTCAAGTCTGATTTTGGAAAAAAAAAAAAAAAATCCAAAATCAGACAGAGTGTTGAGACCAGAGAGGCTAAGACCGCATTGACTCAGTGCGGTATTCAGCCTCTCTGGTGTCAAGTCTGATTTTGGAAAAAAAAAAAAAAAAATCCAAAATCAGACAGAGTGTTGAGACCAGAGAGGCTAAGACCGCATTGACTCAGTGCGGTATTCAGCCTCTCTGGTGTCAAGTCTGATTTTGGAAAAAAAAAAAAAAAATCCAAAATCAGACAGAGTGTTGAGACCAGAGAGGCTAAGACCGCATTGACTCAGTGCGGTATTCAGCCTCTCTGGTGTCAAGTCTGATTTTGGAAAAAAAAAAAAGAAAATCCAAAATCAAACAGAGTGTTGAGACCAGAGAGGCTAAGACCGCATTGACTCAGTGCGGTATTCAGCCTCTCTGGTGTCAAGTCTGATTTTGGAAAAAAAAAAAAAAAAATCCAAAATCAGACAGAGTGTTGAGACCAGAGAGGCTAAGACCGCATTGACTCAGTGCGGTATTCAGCCTCTCTGGTGTCAAGTCTGATTTTTGAAAAAAAAAAAAAAAAACCCAAAATCAGACAGAGTGTTGACACCAGAGAGGCTAAGACCGCATTGACTCAGTGCGGTATTCAGCCTCTCTGGTGTCAAGTCTGATTTTGGAAAAAAAAAAAAAAAAATCCAAAATCAGACAGAGTGTTGAGACCAGAGAGGCTAAGACCGCATTGACTCAGTGCGGTATTCAGCCTCTCTGGTGTCAAGTCTGATTTTGGAAAAAAAAATAAATAAATCCAAAATCAGACAGAGTGTTGAGACCAGAGAGGCTAAGACGGCATTGACTCAGTGCGGTATTCAGCCTCTCTGGTGTCAAGTCTGATTTTGGAAAAAAAAAAAAAAAATCCAAAATCAGACAGAGTGTTGACACCAGAGAGGCTAAGACCGCATTGACTCAGTGCGGTATTCAGCCTCTCTGGTGTCAAGTCTGATTTTGGAAAAAAAAAAAAAAATATCCAAAATCAGACAGAGTGTTGAGACCAGAGAGGCTAAGACCCCATTGACTCAGTGCGGTATTCAGCCTCTCTGGTGTCAAGTCTGATTTTGGAAAAAAATAATAATAATCCAAAATCAGACAGAGTGTTGACACCAGAGAGGCTAAGACCGCATTGACTCAGTGCGGTATTCAGCCTCTCTGGTGTCAAGTCTGATTTTGGAAAAAAAAAAAAAAAAATCCAAAATCAGACAGTGTTGAGACCAGAGAGGCTAAGACCGCATTGACTCAGTGCGGTATTCAGCCTCTCTGGTGTCAAGTCTGATTTTGGAAAAAAAAAAAAAAAAAATCCAAAATCAGACAGAGTGTTGAGACCAGAGAGGCTAAGACCGCATTGACTCAGTGCGGTATTCAGCCTCTCTGGTGTCAAGTCTGATTTTGGAAAAAAAAAAAAAAAAATCCAAAATCAGACAGAGTGTTGAGACCAGAGAGGCTAAGACCGCATTGACTCAGTGCGGTATTCAGCCTCTCTGGTGTTAAGTCTGATTTTGGAAAAAAAAAAAAAATCCAAAATCAGACAGAGTGTTGAGACCAGAGAGGCTAAGACGGCATTGACTCAGTGCGGAATTCAGCCTCTCTGGTGTCAAGTCTGATTTTGGAAAAAAATAATAATAATCCAAAATCAAACAGAGTGTTGAGACCAGAGAGGCTAAGACCGCATTGACTCAGTGCGGTATTCAGCCTCTCTGGTGTCAAGTCTGATTTTGGAAAAAAAAAAAAAAAATCCAAAATCAGACAGAGTGTTGAGACCAGAGAGGCTAAGACCGCATTGACTCAGTGCGGTATTCAGCCTCTCTGGTGTCAAGTCTGATTTTGGAAAAAAAAAAAAAAAATCCAAAATCAGACAGTGTTGACACCAGAGAGGCTAAGACCGCATTGACTCAGTGCGGTATTCAGCCTCTCTGGTGTCAAGTCTGATTTTGGAAAAAAAAAAAAAAAAATCCAAAATCAGACAGAGTGTTGACACCAGAGAGGCTAAGACCGCATTGACTCAGTGCGGTATTCAGCCTCTCTGGTGTCAAGTCTGATTTTGGAAAAAAATATATATATATCCAAAATCAGACAGAGTGTTGACACCAGAGAGGCTAAGACCGCATTGACTCAGTGCGGTATTCAGCCTCTCTGGTGTCAAGTCTGATTTTGGAAAAAAAAAAAAAAAAAATCCAAAATCAGACAGAGTGTTGAGACCAGAGAGGCTAAGACCGCATTGACTCAGTGCGGTATTCAGCCTCTCTGGTGTCAAGTCTGATTTTGGGAAAAAAAAAAAAAAAAATCCAAAATCAGACAGAGTGTTGAGACCAGAGAGGCTAAGACTGCATTGACTCAGTGCGGTATTCAGCCTCTCTGGTGTCAAGTCTGATTTTGGAAAAAAAAAAAAAAAAATCCAAAATCAGACAGAGTGTTGAGACCAGAGAGGCTAAGACCGCATTGACTCAGTGCGGTATTCAGCCTCTCTGGTGTCAAGTCTGATTTTGGAAAAAAAAAAAAATCCAAAATCAGACAGAGTGTTGAGACCAGAGAGGCTAAGACGGCATTGACTCAGTGCGGTATTCAGCCTCTCTGGTGTCAAGTCTGATTTAGGAAAAAAAAAAAAAATCCAAAATCAGACAGAGTGTTGAGACCAGAGAGGCTAAGACGGCATTGACTCAGTGCGGTATTCAGCCTCTCTGGTGTCAAGTCTGATTTTGGAAAAAAATAATAATAATCCAAAATCAGACAGAGTGTTGACACCAGAGAGGCTAAGACCGCATTGACTCAGTGCGGTATTCAGCCTCTCTGGTGTCAAGTCTGATTTTGGGAAAAAAAAAAAAAAAATCCAAAATCAGACAGAGTGTTGAGACCAGAGAGGCTAAGACGGCATTGACTCAGTGCGGTATTCAGCCTCTCTGGTGTCAAGTCTGATTTTGAAAAAAAAAAAAAAAAAATCCAAAATCAGACAGAGTGTTGAGACCAGAGAGGCTAAGACCGCATTGACTCAGTGCGGTATTCAGCCTCTCTGGTGTCAAGTCTGATTTTGGAAAAAAAAAAAAAAAAATCCAAAATCAGACAGAGTGTTGAGACCAGAGAGGCTAAGACCGCATTGACTCAGTGCGGTATTCAGCCTCTCTGGTGTCAAGTCTGATTTTGGAAAAAAAAAAAAAAAAATCCAAAATCAGACAGAGTGTTGACACCAGAGAGGCTAAGACCGCATTGACTCAGTGCGGTATTCAGCCTCTCTGGTGTCAAGTCTGATTTTGGAAAAAAAAATAAAAATAATCCAAAATCAGACAGAGTGTTGAGACCAGAGAGGCTAAGACCGCATTGACTCAGTGCAGTATTCAGCCTCTCTGGTGTCAAGTCTGATTTTGGAAAAAAAAAAAAAAAAAAAATCCAAAATCAGACAGAGTGTTGACACCAGAGAGGCTAAGACCGCATTGACTCAGTGCGGTATTCAGCCTCTCTGGTGTCAAGTCTGATTTTGGAAAAAAAAAAAAAAAAATCCAAAATCAGACAGAGTGTTGAGACCAGAGAGGCTAAGACGGCATTGACTCAGTGCGGTATTCAGCCTCTCTGGTGTCAAGTCTGATTTTGAAAAAAAAAAAAAAAAAATCCAAAATCAGACAGAGTGTTGAGACCAGAGAGGCTAAGACCGCATTGACTCAGTGCGGTATTCAGCCTCTCTGGTGTCAAGTCTGATTTTGGAAAAAAAAAAAAAAAAATCCAAAATCAGACAGAGTGTTGAGACCAGAGAGGCTAAGACCGCATTGACTCAGTGCGGTATTCAGCCTCTCTGGTGTCAAGTCTGATTTTGGAAAAAAAAAAAAAAAATCCAAAATCAGACAGAGTGTTGACACCAGAGAGGCTAAGACCGCATTGACTCAGTGCGGTATTCAGCCTCTCTGGTGTCAAGTCTGATTTTGGAAAAAAAAATAAAAATAATCCAAAATCAGACAGAGTGTTGAGACCAGAGAGGCTAAGACCGCATTGACTCAGTGCAGTATTCAGCCTCTCTGGTGTCAAGTCTGATTTTGGAAAAAAAAAAAAAAAAAAAATCCAAAATCAGACAGAGTGTTGACACCAGAGAGGCTAAGACCGCATTGACTCAGTGCGGTATTCAGCCTCTCTGGTGTCACGTCTGATTTTGGAAAAAAAAAAAAAAAAAAAAAAAATCAGACAGAGTGTTGAGACCAGAGAGGCTAAGACCGCATTGACTCAGTGCGGTATTCAGCCTCTCTGGTGTCAAGTCTGATTTTGGAAAAAAAAAAAAAAAAATCCAAAATCAGACAGAGTGTTGACACCAGAGAGGCTAAGACCGCATTGACTCAGTGCGGTATTCAGCCTCTCTGGTGTCAAGTCTGATTTTAGAAAAAAAAAAAAAAAAATCCAAAATCAGACAGAGTGTTGACACCAGAGAGGCTAAGACCGCATTGACTCAGTGCGGTATTCAGCCTCTCTGGTGTCAAGTCTGATTTTGGAAGAAAAAAAAAAAAAAATCCAAAATCAGACAGAGTGTTGAGACCAGAGAGGCTAAGACCGCATTGACTCAGTGCGGTATTCAGCCTCTCTGGTGTCAAGTCTGATTTTGGAAAAAAAAAAAAAAAATCCAAAATCAGACAGAGTGTTGAGACCAGAGAGGCTAAGACCGCATTGACTCAGTGCGGTATTCAGCCTCTCTGGTGTCAAGTCTGATTTTGGAAAAAAAAAAAAAAATCCAAAATCAGACAGAGTGTTGACACCAGAGAGGCTAAGACCGCATTGACTCAGTGCTGTATTCAGCCTCTCTGGTGTCAAGTCTGATTTTGGAAAAAAAATATATATATCCAAAATCAGACAGAGTGTTGAGACCAGAGAGGCTAAGACCGCATTGACTCAGTGCGGTATTCAGCCTCTCTGGTGTCAAGTCTGATTTTGGAAAAAAAAAAAAAAAAATCCAAAATCAGGCAGAGTGTTGACACCAGAGAGGCTAAGACCGCATTGACTCAGTGCGGTATTCAGCCTCTCTGGTGTCAAGTCTGATTTTGGAAAAAAAATAATAATAATCCAAAATCAGACAAAGTGTTGACACCAGAGAGGCTAAGACCGCATTGACTCAGTGCGGTATTCAGCCTCTCTGGTGTCAAGTCTGATTTTGGAAAAAAAAAAAAAAAAAATCCAAAATCAGACAGAGTGTTGACACCAGAGAGGCTAAGACCGCATTGACTCAGTGCGGTATTCAGCCTCTCTGGTGTCAAGTCTGATTTTGGAAAAAAAAAAAAAAATCCAAAATCAGACAGAGTGTTGAGACCAGAGAGGCTAAGACCGCATTGACTCAGTGCGGTATTCAGCCTCTCTGGTGTCAAGTCTGATTTTGGAAAAAAAAAAAAAAATATCCAAAATCACACAGAGTGTTGAGACCAGAGAGGCTAAGACCGCATTGACTCAGTGCGGTATTCAGCCTCTCTGGTGTCAAGTCTGATTTTGGAAAAAAAAAAAAAAAAAAAATCCAAAATCAGACAGAGTGTTGACACCAGAGAGGCTAAGACCGCATTGACTCAGTGCGGTATTCAGCCTCTCTGGTGTCAAGTCTGATTTTGGAAAAAAAAAAAAAAAAATCCAAAATCAGACAGAGTGTTGAGACCAGAGAGGCTAAGACGGCATTGACTCAGTGCGGTATTCAGCCTCTCTGGTGTCAAGTCTGATTTTGGAAAAAAAAAAAAAAAAATCCAAAATCAGACAGAGTGTTGAGACCAGAGAGGCTAAGACCGCATTGACTCAGTGCGGTATTCAGCCTCTCTGGTGTCAAGTCTGATTTTGGGAAAAAAAAAAAAAAAAATCCAAAATCAGACAGAGTGTTGAGACCAGAGAGGCTAAGACTGCATTGACTCAGTGCGGTATTCAGCCTCTCTGGTGTCAAGTCTGATTTTGGAAAAAAAAAAAAAAAAATCCAAAATCAGACAGAGTGTTGAGACCAGAGAGGCTAAGACCGCATTGACTCAGTGCGGTATTCAGCCTCTCTGGTGTCAAGTCTGATTTTGGAAAAAAAAAAAAAATCCAAAATCAGACAGAGTGTTGAGACCAGAGAGGCTAAGACGGCATTGACTCAGTGCGGTATTCAGCCTCTCTGGTGTCAAGTCTGATTTAGGAAAAAAAAAAAAAAATCCAAAATCAGACAGAGTGTTGAGACCAGAGAGGCTAAGACGGCATTGACTCAGTGCGGTATTCAGCCTCTCTGGTGTCAAGTCTGATTTTGGAAAAAAAATAAAATAATCCAAAATCAGACAGAGTGTTGACACCAGAGAGGCTAAGACCGCATTGACTCAGTGCGGTATTCAGCCTCTCTGGTGTCAAGTCTGATTTTGGAAAAAAAAAAAAAAAAATCCAAAATCAGACAGAGTGTTGAGACCAGAGAGGCTAAGACGGCATTGACTCAGTGCGGTATTCAGCCTCTCTGGTGTCAAGTCTGATTTAAAAAAAAAAAAAAAAAAAATCCAAAATCAGACAGAGTGTTGAGACCAGAGAGGCTAAGACCGCATTGACTCAGTGCGGTATTCAGCCTCTCTGGTGTCAAGTCTGATTTTGGAAAAAAAAAAAAAAAATCCAAAATCAGACAGAGTGTTGAGACCAGAGAGGCTAAGACCGCATTGACTCAGTGCGGTATTCAGCCTCTCTGGTGTCAAGTCTGATTTTGGAAAAAAAAAAAAAAAATCAAAAATCAGACAGAGTGTTGACACCAGAGAGGCTAAGACCGCATTGACTCAGTGCGGTATTCAGCCTCTCTGGTGTCAAGTCTGATTTTGGAAAAAAAAAAAAAAAAAATCCAAAATCAGACAGAGTGTTGAGACCAGAGAGGCTAAGACCGCATTGACTCAGTGCAGTATTCAGCCTCTCTGGTGTCAAGTCTGATTTTGGAAAAAAAAAAAAAAAAAAATCCAAAATCAGACAGAGTGTTGACACCAGAGAGGCTAAGACCGCATTGACTCAGTGCGGTATTCAGCCTCTCTGGTGTCACGTCTGATTTTTGAAAAAAAAAAAAAAAAATCCAAAATCAGACAGAGTGTTGAGACCAGAGAGGCTAAGACCGCATTGACTCAGTGCGGTATTCAGCCTCTCTGGTGTCAAGTCTGATTTTGGAAAAAAAAAAAAAAAAATCCAAAATCAGACAGAGTGTTGACACCAGAGAGGCTAAGACCGCATTGACTCAGTGCGGTATTCAGCCTCTCTGGTGTCAAGTCTGATTTTAGAAAAAAAAAAAAAAAAATCCAAAATCAGACAGAGTGTTGACACCAGAGAGGCTAAGACCGCATTGACTCAGTGCGGTATTCAGCCTCTCTGGTGTCAAGTCTGATTTTGGAAAAAAAAAAAAAAAAAATCCAAAATCAGACAGAGTGTTGAGACCAGAGAGGCTAAGACCGCATTGACTCAGTGCGGTATTCAGCCTCTCTGGTGTCAAGTCTGATTTTGGAAAAAAAAAAAAAAAAATCCAAAATCAGACAGAGTGTTGAGACCAGAGAGGCTAAGACCGCATTGACTCAGTGCGGTATTCAGCCTCTCTGGTGTCAAGTCTGATTTTGGAAAAAAAAAAAAAAAATCCAAAATCAGACAGAGTGTTGACACCAGAGAGGCTAAGACCGCATTGACTCAGTGCTGTATTCAGCCTCTCTGGTGTCAAGTCTGATTTTGGAAAAAAAATATATATATCCAAAATCAGACAGAGTGTTGAGACCAGAGAGGCTAAGACCGCATTGACTCAGTGCGGTATTCAGCCTCTCTGGTGTCAAGTCTGATTTTGGAAAAAAAAAAAAAAAAAATCCAAAATCAGGCAGAGTGTTGACACCAGAGAGGCTAAGACCGCATTGACTCAGTGCGGTATTCAGCCTCTCTGGTGTCAAGTCTGATTTTGGAAAAAAAAAAATAATAATCCAAAATCAGACAAAGTGTTGACACCAGAGAGGCTAAGACCGCATTGACTCAGTGCGGTATTCAGCCTCTCTGGTGTCAAGTCTGATTTTGGAAAAAAAAAAAAAAAAATCCAAAATCAGACAGAGTGTTGACACCAGAGAGGCTAAGACCGCATTGACTCAGTGCGGTATTCAGCCTCTCTGGTGTCAAGTCTGATTTTGGAAAAAAAAAAAAAATCCAAAATCAGACAGAGTGTTGAGACCAGAGAGGCTAAGACCGCATTGACTCAGTGCGGTATTCAGCCTCTCTGGTGTCAAGTCTGATTTTGGAAAAAAAAAAAAAAATATCCAAAATCACACAGAGTGTTGAGACCAGAGAGGCTAAGACCGCATTGACTCAGTGCGGTATTCAGCCTCTCTGGTGTCAAGTCTGATTTTGGAAAAAAAAAAAAAAAAATCCAAAATCAGACAGAGTGTTGACACCAGAGAGGCTAAGACCGCATTGACTCAGTGCGGTATTCAGCCTCTCTGGTGTCAAGTCTGATTTTGGAAAAAAAAAAAAAAAAATCCAAAATCAGACAGAGTGTTGACACCAGAGAGGCTAAGACCGCATTGACTCAGTGCGGTATTCAGCCTCTCTGGTGTCAAGTCTGATTTTGGAAAAAAAAAAAAAAAATCCAAAATCAGACAGAGTGTTGACACCAGAGAGGCTAAGACCGCATTGACTCAGTGCGGTATTCAGCCTCTCTGGTGTCAAGTCTGATTTTGGAAAAAAAAAAAAAAAAATCCAAAATCAGACAGAGTGTTGAGACCAGAGAGGCTAAGACCGCATTGACTCAGTGCGGTATTCAGCCTCTCTGGTGTCAAGTCTGATTTTGGAAAAAAAAAAAAAAATCCAAAATCAGACAGAGTGTTGAGACCAGAGAGGCTAAGACCACATTGACTCAGTGCGGTATTCAGCCTCTCTGGTGTCAAGTCTGATTTTGGAAAAAAAAAAAAAAAAAAATCCAAAATCAGACAGAGTGTTGACACCAGAGAGGCTAAGACCGCATTGACTCAGTGCGGTATTCAGCCTCTCTGGTGTCAAGTCTGATTTTGGAAAAAAAAAAAAAAAAAAAATCCAAAATCAGACAGAGTGTTGACACCAGAGAGGCTAAGACCGCATTGACTCAGTGCGGTATTCAGCCTCTCTGGTGTCACGTCTGATTTTGGAAAAAAAAAAAAAAAAATCCAAAATCAGACAGAGTGTTGAGACCAGAGAGGCTAAGACCGCATTGACTCAGTGCGGTATTCAGCCTCTCTGGTGTCAAGTCTGATTTTGGAAAAAAAAAAAAAAAAAATCCAAAATCAGACAGAGTGTTGACACCAGAGAGGCTAAGACCGCATTGACTCAGTGCGGTATTCAGCCTCTCTGGTGTCAAGTCTGATTTTGGAAAAAAAAAAAAAAAAAAATCCAAAATCAGACAGAGTGTTGACACCAGAGAGGCTAAGACCGCATTGACTCAGTGCGGTATTCAGCCTCTCTGGTGTCACGTCTGATTTTGGAAAAAAAAAAAAAAAAATCCAAAATCAGACAGAGTGTTGAGACCAGAGAGGCTAAGACCGCATTGACTCAGTGCGGTATTCAGCCTCTCTGGTGTCAAGTCTGATTTTGGAAAAAAAAAAAAAAAAAATCCAAAATCAGACAGAGTGTTGACACCAGAGAGGCTAAGACCGCATTGACTCAGTGCGGTATTCAGCCTCTCTGGTGTCAAGTCTGATTTTGGAAAAAAAAAAAAAAAAAATCCAAAATCAGACAGAGTGTTGAGACCAGAGAGGCTAAGACCGCATTGACTCAGTGCGGTATTCAGCCTCTCTGGTGTCAAGTCTGATTTTGGAAAAAAAAAAAAAATCCAAAATCAGACAGAGTGTTGAGACCAGAGAGGCTAAGACGGCATTGACTCAGTGCGGTATTCAGCCTCTCTGGTGTCAAGTCTGATTTAGGAAAAAAAAAAAAAATCCAAAATCAGACAGAGTGTTGAGACCAGAGAGGCTAAGACGGCATTGACTCAGTGCGGTATTCAGCCTCTCTGGTGTCAAGTCTGATTTTGGAAAAAAAAAAAAATAATCCAAAATCAGACAGAGTGTTGACACCAGAGAGGCTAAGACCGCATTGACTCAGTGCGGTATTCAGCCTCTCTGGTGTCAAGTCTGATTTTGGAAAAAAAAAAAAAAAAATCCAAAATCAGACAGAGTGTTGAGACCAGAGAGGCTAAGACGGCATTGACTCAGTGCGGTATTCAGCCTCTCTGGTGTCAAGTCTGATTTAGAAAAAAAAAAAAAAAAAATCCAAAATCAGACAGAGTGTTGAGACCAGAGAGGCTAAGACCGCATTGACTCAGTGCGGTATTCAGCCTCTCTGGTGTCAAGTCTGATTTTGGAAAAAAAAAAAAAAAATCCAAAATCAGACAGAGTGTTGAGACCAGAGAGGCTAAGACCGCATTGACTCAGTGCGGTATTCAGCCTCTCTGGTGTCAAGTCTGATTTTGGAAAAAAAAAAAAAAAATCAAAAATCAGACAGAGTGTTGACACCAGAGAGGCTAAGACCGCATTGACTCAGTGCGGTATTCAGCCTCTCTGGTGTCAAGTCTGATTTTGGAAAAAAAAAAAAAAAAAATCCAAAATCAGACAGAGTGTTGAGACCAGAGAGGCTAAGACCGCATTGACTCAGTGCAGTATTCAGCCTCTCTGGTGTCAAGTCTGATTTTGGAAAAAAAAAAAAAAAAAAAATCCAAAATCAGACAGAGTGTTGACACCAGAGAGGCTAAGACCGCATTGACTCAGTGCGGTATTCAGCCTCTCTGGTGTCACGTCTGATTTTTGAAAAAAAAAAAAAAAAATCCAAAATCAGACAGAGTGTTGAGACCAGAGAGGCTAAGACCGCATTGACTCAGTGCGGTATTCAGCCTCTCTGGTGTCAAGTCTGATTTTGGAAAAAAAAAAAAAAAAAATCCAAAATCAGACAGAGTGTTGACACCAGAGAGGCTAAGACCGCATTGACTCAGTGCGGTATTCAGCCTCTCTGGTGTCAAGTCTGATTTTAGAAAAAAAAAAAAAAAAATCCAAAATCAGACAGAGTGTTGACACCAGAGAGGCTAAGACCGCATTGACTCAGTGCGGTATTCAGCCTCTCTGGTGTCAAGTCTGATTTTGGAAAAAAAAAAAAAAAAAATCCAAAATCAGACAGAGTGTTGAGACCAGAGAGGCTAAGACCGCATTGACTCAGTGCGGTATTCAGCCTCTCTGGTGTCAAGTCTGATTTTGGAAAAAAAAAAAAAAAATCCAAAATCAGACAGAGTGTTGAGACCAGAGAGGCTAAGACCGCATTGACTCAGTGCGGTATTCAGCCTCTCTGGTGTCAAGTCTGATTTTGGAAAAAAAAAAAAAAAATCCAAAATCAGACAGAGTGTTGACACCAGAGAGGCTAAGACCGCATTGACTCAGTGCTGTATTCAGCCTCTCTGGGTGTCAAGTCTGATTTTGGAAAAAAAATATATATATCCAAAATCAGACAGAGTGTTGAGACCAGAGAGGCTAAGACCGCATTGACTCAGTGCGGTATTCAGCCTCTCTGGTGTCAAGTCTGATTTTGGAAAAAAAAAAAAAAAAATCCAAAATCAGGCAGAGTGTTGACACCAGAGAGGCTAAGACCGCATTGACTCAGTGCGGTATTCAGCCTCTCTGGTGTCAAGTCTGATTTTGGAAAAAAAAAAAAAATAATCCAAAATCAGACAAAGTGTTGACACCAGAGAGGCTAAGACCGCATTGACTCAGTGCGGTATTCAGCCTCTCTGGTGTCAAGTCTGATTTTGGAAAAAAAAAAAAAAAAATCCAAAATCAGACAGAGTGTTGACACCAGAGAGGCTAAGACCGCATTGACTCAGTGCGGTATTCAGCCTCTCTGGTGTCAAGTCTGATTTTGGAAAAAAAAAAAAAAATCCAAAATCAGACAGAGTGTTGAGACCAGAGAGGCTAAGACCGCATTGACTCAGTGCGGTATTCAGCCTCTCTGGTGTCAAGTCTGATTTTGGAAAAAAAAAAAAAAATATCCAAATCACACAGAGTGTTGAGACCAGAGAGGCTAAGACCGCATTGACTCAGTGCGGTATTCAGCCTCTCTGGTGTCAAGTCTGATTTTGGAAAAAAAAAAAAAAAAATCCAAAATCAGACAGAGTGTTGACACCAGAGAGGCTAAGACCGCATTGACTCAGTGCGGTATTCAGCCTCTCTGGTGTCAAGTCTGATTTTGGAAAAAAAAAAAAAAAAATCCAAAATCAGACAGAGTGTTGACACCAGAGAGGCTAAGACCGCATTGACTCAGTGCGGTATTCAGCCTCTCTGGTGTCAAGTCTGATTTTGGAAAAAAAAAAAAAAAAATCCAAAATCAGACAGAGTGTTGACACCAGAGAGGCTAAGACCGCATTGACTCAGTGCGGTATTCAGCCTCTCTGGTGTCAAGTCTGATTTTGGAAAAAAAAAAAAAAAAATCCAAAATCAGACAGAGTGTTGAGACCAGAGAGGCTAAGACCGCATTGACTCAGTGCGGTATTCAGCCTCTCTGGTGTCAAGTCTGATTTTGGAAAAAAAAATAAATAATCCAAAATCAGACAGAGTGTTGAGACCAGAGAGGCTAAGACCACATTGACTCAGTGCGGTATTCAGCCTCTCTGGTGTCAAGTCTGATTTTGGAAAAAAAAAAAAAAAAATCCAAAATCAGACAGAGTGTTGACACCAGAGAGGCTAAGACCGCATTGACTCAGTGCGGTATTCAGCCTCTCTGGTGTCAAGTCTGATTTTGGAAAAAAAAAAAAAAAAAAATCCAAAATCAGACAGAGTGTTGACACCAGAGAGGCTAAGACCGCATTGACTCAGTGCGGTATTCAGCCTCTCTGGTGTCACGTCTGATTTTGGAAAAAAAAAAAAAAAAATCCAAAATCAGACAGAGTGTTGAGACCAGAGAGGCTAAGACCGCATTGACTCAGTGCGGTATTCAGCCTCTCTGGTGTCAAGTCTGATTTTGGAAAAAAAAAAAAAAAAAATCCAAAATCAGACAGAGTGTTGACACCAGAGAGGCTAAGACCGCATTGACTCAGTGCGGTATTCAGCCTCTCTGGTGTCAAGTCTGATTTAGAAAAAAAAAAAAAAAAATCCAAAATCAGACAGAGTGTTGACACCAGAGAGGCTAAGACCGCATTGACTCAGTGCGGTATTCAGCCTCTCTGGTGTCAAGTCTGATTTTGGAAAAAAAAAAAAAAAAAATCCAAAATCAGACAGAGTGTTGAGACCAGAGAGGCTAAGACCGCATTGACTCAGTGCGGTATTCAGCCTCTCTGGTGTCAAGTCTGATTTTGGAAAAAAAAAAAAAAAATCCAAAATCAGACAGAGTGTTGAGACCAGAGAGGCTAAGACCGCATTGACTCAGTGCGGTATTCAGCCTCTCTGGTGTCAAGTCTGATTTTGGAAAAAAAAAAAAAAAAATCCAAAATCAGACAGAGTGTTGACACCAGAGAGGCTAAGACCGCATTGACTCAGTGCGGTATTCAGCCTCTCTGGTGTCAAGTCTGATTTTGGAAAAAAAAAAAAAAAAATCCAAAATCAGACAGAGTGTTGAGACCAGAGAGGCTAAGACCGCATTGACTCAGTGCGGTATTCAGCCTCTCTGGTGTCAAGTCTGATTTTGGAAAAAAAAAAAAAAAATCCAAAATCAGACAGAGTGTTGAGACCAGAGAGGCTAAGACCGCATTGACTCAGTGCGGTATTCAGCCTCTCTGGTGTCAAGTCTGATTTTGGAAAAAAAAAAAAAAAATCCAAAATCAGACAGAGTGTTGAGACCAGAGAGGCTAAGACGCATTGACTCAGTGCGGTATTCAGCCTCTCTGGTGTCAAGTCTGATTTTGGAAAAAAAAAAAAAATCCAAAATCAGACAGAGTGTTGAGACCAGAGAGGCTAAGACCGCATTGACTCAGTGCGGTATTCAGCCTCTCTGGTGTCAAGTCTGATTTAGGAAAAAAAAAAAAAAAATCCAAAATCAGACAGAGTGTTGAGACCAGAGAGGCTAAGACGCATTGACTCAGTGCGGTATTCAGCCTCTCTGGTGTCAAGTCTGATTTTGGAAAAAAAATAAAATAATCCAAAATCAGACAGAGTGTTGAGCACCAGAGAGGCTAAGACCGCATTGACTCAGTGCGGTATTCAGCCTCTCTGGTGTCAAGTCTGATTTTGGAAAAAAAAAAAAAAAAATCCAAAATCAGACAGAGTGTTGAGACCAGAGAGGCTAAGACGGCATTGACTCAGTGCGGTATTCAGCCTCTCTGGTGTCAAGTCTGATTTAGAAAAAAAAAAAAAAAAAAATCCAAAATCAGACAGAGTGTTGAGACCAGAGAGGCTAAGACCGCATTGACTCAGTGCGGTATTCAGCCTCTCTGGTGTCAAGTCTGATTTTGGAAAGTCAAGTCTGATTTTGGAAAAAAAAAAAAAAAATCCAAAATCAGACAGAGTGTTGAGACCAGAGAGGCTAAGACCGCATTGACTCAGTGCGGTATTCAGCCTCTCTGGTGTCAAGTCTGATTTTGGAAAAAAAAAAAAAAAAATCCAAAATCAGACAGAGTGTTGAGACCAGAGAGGCTAAGACCGCATTGACTCAGTGCGGTATTCAGCCTCTCTGGTGTCAAGTCTGATTTTGGAAAAAAAAAAAAAAAAATCCAAAATCAGACAGAGTGTTGACACCAGAGAGGCTAAGACCGCATTGACTCAGTGCGGTATTCAGCCTCTCTGGTGTCAAGTCTGATTTTGGAAAAAAAAAAAAAAAAAAAAAATCCAAAATCAGACAGAGTGTTGACACCAGAGAGGCTAAGACCGCATTGACTCAGTGCGGTATTCAGCCTCTCTGGTGTCAAGTCTGATTTTGGAAAAAAAAAAAAAAAAATCCAAAATCAGACAGAGTGTTGAGACCAGAGAGGCTAAGACCGCATTGACTCAGTGCGGTATTCAGCCTCTCTGGTGTCAAGTCTGATTTTGGAAAAAAAAAAAAAAAATCCAAAATCAGACAGAGTGTTGAGACCAGAGAGGCTAAGACCGCATTGACTCAGTGCGGTATTCAGCCTCTCTGGTGTCAAGTCTGATTTTAGGAAAAAAAAAAAAAAAAAATCCAAAATCAGACAGAGTGTTGACACCAGAGAGGCTAAGACCGCATTGACTCAGTGCGGTATTCAGCCTCTCTGGTGTCAAGTCTGATTTTGGAAAAAAAAAAAAAAAAAAATCCAAAATCAGACAGAGTGTTGAGACCAGAGAGGCTAAGACCGCATTGACTCAGTGCGGTATTCAGCCTCTCTGGTGTCAAGTCTGATTTTGGAAAAAAAAAAAAAAAAAATCCAAAATCAGACAGAGTGTTGAGACCAGAGAGGCTAAGACCGCATTGACTCAGTGCGGTATTCAGCCTCTCTGGTGTCAAGTCTGATTTTGGAAAAAAAAAAAAAAATCCAAAATCAGACAGAGTGTTGACACCAGAGAGGCTAAGACCGCATTGACTCAGTGCGGTATTCAGCCTCTCTGGTGTCAAGTCTGATTTTGGAAAAAAAAAAAAAAATCCAAAATCAGACAGAGTGTTGAGACCAGAGAGGCTAAGACCGCATTGACTCAGTGCGGTATTCAGCCTCTCTGGTGTCAAGTCTGATTTTGGAAAAAAAAAAAAAAAAAAATCCAAAATCAGACAGAGTGTTGACACCAGAGAGGCTAAGACCGCATTGACTCAGTGCGGTATTCAGCCTCTCTGGTGTCAAGTCTGATTTTGGAAAAAAAAAAAAAAAATCCAAAATCAGACAGAGTGTTGACACCAGAGAGGGCTAAGACCGCATTGACTCAGTGCGGTATTCAGCCTCTCTGGTGTCAAGTCTGATTTTGGAAAAAAAAAAAAAAAATCCAAAATCAGACAGAGTGTTGACACCAGAGAGGCTAAGACCGCATTGACTCAGTGCGGTATTCAGCCTCTCTGGTGTCAAGTCTGATTTTGGAAAAAAAAAAAAAAAATCCAAAATCAGACAGAGTGTTGAGACCAGAGAGGCTAAGACCGCATTGACTCAGTGCGGTATTCAGCCTCTCTGGTGTCAAGTCTGATTTTGGAAAAAAAAAAAAAAATCCAAAATCAGACAGAGTGTTGAGACCAGAGAGGCTAAGACCGCATTGACTCAGTGCGGTATTCAGCCTCTCTGGTGTCAAGTCTGATTTTGGAAAAAAAAAAAAAAAATCCAAATCAGACAGAGTGTTGAGCACCAGAGAGGCTAAGACCGCATTGACTCAGTGCGGTATTCAGCCTCTCTGGTGTCAAGTCTGATTTTGGAAAAAAAAAAAAAAAAAATCCAAAATCAGACAGAGTGTTGACACCAGAGAGGCTAAGACCGCATTGACTCAGTGCGGTATTCAGCCTCTCTGGTGTCAAGTCTGATTTTGGAAAAAAAAAAAAAAAAATCCAAAATCAGACAGAGTGTTGACACCAGAGAGGCTAAGACCGCATTGACTCAGTGCGGTATTCAGCCTCTCTGGTGTCAAGTCTGATTTTGGAAAAAAAAAAAAAAAAATCCAAAATCAGACAGAGTGTTGAGACCAGAGAGGCTAAGACCGCATTGACTCAGTGCGGTATTCAGCCTCTCTGGTGTCAAGTCTGATTTTGGAAAAAAAAAAAAAAATCCAAAATCAGACAGAGTGTTGAGACCAGAGAGGCTAAGACCGCATTGACTCAGTGCGGTATTCAGCCTCTCTGGTGTCAAGTCTGATTTTGGAAAAAAAAAAAAAAAAAAAATCCAAAATCAGACAGAGTGTTGACACCAGAGAGGCTAAGACCGCATTGACTCAGTGCGGTATTCAGCCTCTCTGGTGTCAAGTCTGATTTTGGAAAAAAAAAAAAAAAAAAATCCAAAATCAGACAGAGTGTTGACACCAGAGAGGCTAAGACCGCATTGACTCAGTGCGGTATTCAGCCTCTCTGGTGTCAAGTCTGATTTTGGAAAAAAAAAAAAAAAAATCCAAAATCAGACAGAGTGTTGAGACCAGAGAGGCTAAGACCGCATTGACTCAGTGCGGTATTCAGCCTCTCTGGTGTCAAGTCTGATTTTGGAAAAAAAAAAAAAAAATCCAAAATCAGACAGAGTGTTGACACCAGAGAGGCTAAGACCGCATTGACTCAGTGCGGTATTCAGCCTCTCTGGTGTCAAGTCTGATTTTGGAAAAAAAAAAAAAAAAAAAATCCAAAATCAGACAGAGTGTTGACACCAGAGAGGCTAAGACCGCATTGACTCAGTGCGGTATTCAGCCTCTCTGGTGTCAAGTCTGATTTTGGAAAAAAAAAAAAAAAAAATCCAAAATCAGACAGAGTGTTGAGACCAGAGAGGCTAAGACGCATTGACTCAGTGCGGTATTCAGCCTCTCTGGTGTCAAGTCTGATTTTGGAAAAAAAAAAAAAAAAAAAAATCCAAAATCAGACAGAGTGTTGACACCAGAGAGGCTAAGGACCGCATTGACTCAGTGCGGTATTCAGCCTCTCTGGTGTCAAGTTCTGATTTTGGAAAAAAAAAAAAAAAAAAATCCAAAATCAGACAGAGTGTTGAGACCAGAGAGGCTAAGACCGCATTGACTCAGTGCGGTATTCAGCCTCTCTGGTGTCAAGTCTGATTTTGGAAAAAAAAAAAAAATCCAAAATCAGACAGAGTGTTGAGACCAGAGAGGCTAAGACGGCATTGACTCAGTGCGGTATTCAGCCTCTCTGGTGTCAAGTCTGATTTAGGAAAAAAAAAAAAAAATCCAAAATCAGACAGAGTGTTGAGACCAGAGAGGCTAAGACCGCATTGACTCAGTGCGGTATTCAGCCTCTCTGGTGTCAAGTCTGATTTTGGAAAAAAAAAAAAAAAAATCCAAAATCAGACAGAGTGTTGACACCAGAGAGGCTAAGACCGCATTGACTCAGTGCGGTATTCAGCCTCTCTGGTGTCAAGTCTGATTTTGGAAAAAAAAAAAAAAAATCCAAAATCAGACAGAGTGTTGAGACCAGAGAGGCTAAGACGCATTGACTCAGTGCGGTATTCAGCCTCTCTGGTGTCTCAAGTCTGATTTAGAAAAAAAAAAAAAAAAATCCAAAATCAGACAGAGTGTTGAGACCAGAGAGGCTAAGACCGCATTGACTCAGTGCGGTATTCAGCCTCTCTGGTGTCAAGTCTGATTTTGGAAAAAAAAAAAAAAAATCCAAAATCAGACAGAGTGTTGAGACCAGAGAGGCTAAGACCGCATTGACTCAGTGCGGTATTCAGCCTCTCTGGTGTCAAGTCTGATTTTGGAAAAAAAAAAAAAAAAATCAAAAATCAGACAGAGTGTTGACACCAGAGAGGCTAAGACCGCATTGACTCAGTGCGGTATTCAGCCTCTCTGGTGTCAAGTCTGATTTTGGAAAAAAAAAAAAAAAAATCCAAAATCAGACAGAGTGTTGAGACCAGAGAGGCTAAGACCGCATTGACTCAGTGCAGGTATTCAGCCTCTCTGGTGTCAAGTCTGATTTTGGAAAAAAAAAAAAAAAAAAAATCCAAAATCAGACAGAGTGTTGACACCAGAGAGGCTAAGGACCGCATTGACTCAGTGCGGTATTCAGCCTCTCTGGTGTCAAGTCTGATTTTTGAAAAAAAAAAAAAAAAATCCAAAATCAGACAGAGTGTTGAGACCAGAGAGGCTAAGACCAGCATTGACTCAGTGCGGTATTCAGCCTCTCTGGTGTCAAGTCTGATTTTGGAAAAAAAAAAAAAAAAAATCCAAAATCAGACAGAGTGTTGACACCAGAGAGGCTAAGACCGCATTGACTCAGTGCGGTATTCAGCCTCTCTGGTGTCAAGTCTGATTTTGGAAAAAAAAAAAAAAAAAATCCAAAATCAGACAGAGTGTTGACACCAGAGAGGCTAAGACCGCATTGACTCAGTGCGGTATTCAGCCTCTCTGGTGTCAAGTCTGATTTTGGAAAAAAAAAAAAAAAAATCCAAAATCAGACAGAGTGTTGAGACCAGAGAGGCTAAGACCGCATTGACTCAGTGCGGTATTCAGCCTCTCTGGTGTCAAGTCTGATTTTGGAAAAAAAAAAAAAAAATCCAAAATCAGACAGAGTGTTGAGACCAGAGAGGCTAAGACCGCATTGACTCAGTGCGGTATTCAGCCTCTCTGGTGTCAAGTCTGATTTTGGAAAAAAAAAAAAAAAATCCAAAATCAGACAGAGTGTTGACACCAGAGAGGCTAAGACCGCATTGACTCAGTGCTGTATTCAGCCTCTCTGGTGTCAAGTCTGATTTTGGAAAAAAAAAAATATATCCAAAATCAGACAGAGTGTTGAGCACCAGAGAGGCTAAGACCGCATTGACTCAGTGCGGTATTCAGCCTCTCTGGTGTCAAGTCTGATTTTGGAAAAAAAAAAAAAAAAAAATCCAAAATCAGGACAGAGTGTTGACACCAGAGAGGCTAAGACCGCATTGACTCAGTGCGGTATTCAGCCTCTCTGGTTGTCAAGTCTGATTTTGGAAAAAAAAAAAAAAAAATCCAAAATCAGACAGAGTGTTGACACCAGAGAGGCTAAGACCGCATTGACTCAGTGCGGTATTCAGCCTCTCTGGTGTCAAGTCTGATTTTGGAAAAAAAAAAAAAAAAATCCAAAATCAGACAGAGTGTTGACACCAGAGAGGCTAAGACGCATTGACTCAGTGCGGTATTCAGCCTCTCTGGTGTCAAGTCTGATTTTGGAAAAAAAAAAAAAAAAATCCAAAATCAGACAGAGTGTTGAGACCAGAGAGGCTAAGACCGCATTGACTCAGTGCGGTATTCAGCCTCTCTGGTGTCAAGTCTGATTTTGGAAAAAAAAAAAAAAAAATCCAAAATCAGACAGAGTGTTGAGACCAGAGAGGCTAAGACCGCATTGACTCAGTGCGGTATTCAGCCTCTCTGGTGTCAAGTCTGATTTTGGAAAAAAAAAAAAAAAAATCCAAAATCAGACAGAGTGTTGAGCACCAGAGAGGCTAAGACCGCATTGACTCAGTGCGGTATTCAGCCTCTCTGGTGTCAAGTCTGATTTTGGAAAAAAAAAAAAAAAAAATCCAAAAATCAGACAGAGTGTTGACACCAGAGAGGCTAAGACCGCATTGACTCAGTGCGGTATTCAGCCTCTCTGGTGTCAAGTCTGATTTTGGAAAAAAAAAAAAAAAAAATCCAAAATCAGACAGAGTGTTGAGACCAGAGAGGCTAAGACCGCATTGACTCAGTGCGGTATTCAGCCTCTCTGGTGTCAAGTCTGATTTTGGAAAAAAAAAAAAAAAAAATCCAAAATCAGACAGAGTGTTGAGACCAGAGAGGCTAAGACCGCATTGACTCAGTGCGGTATTCAGCCTCTCTGGTTGATCAAGTCTGATTTTGGAAAAAAAAAAAAAAAAATCCAAAATCAGACAGAGTGTTGAGACCAGAGAGGCTAAGACCGCATTGACTCAGTGCGGTATTCAGCCTCTCTGGTGTCAAGTCTGATTTTGGAAAAAAAAAAAAAAAAAAAAATCCAAAATCAGACAGAGTGTTGACACCAGAGAGGCTAAGGACCGCATTGACTCAGTGCGGTATTCAGCCTCTCTGGTGTCAAGTCTGATTTTGGAAAAAAAAAAAAAAAAAAAATCCAAAATCAGACAGAGTGTTGACGACCAGAGAGGCTAAGACCGCATTGACTCAGTGCGGTATTCAGCCTCTCTGGTGTCAAGTCTGATTTTGGAAAAAAAAAAAAAAAAAAATCCAAAATCAGACAGAGTGTTGACACCAGAGAGGCTAAGACCGCATTGACTCAGTGCGGTATCAGCCTCTCTGGTGTCAAGTCTGATTTTGGAAAAAAAAAAAAAAAAAATCCAAAATCAGACAGAGTGTTGAACCAGAGAGGCTAAGACCGCATTGACTCAGTGCGGTATTCAGCCTCTCTGGTGTCAAGTCTGATTTTGGAAAAAAAAAAAAAAAAATCCAAAATCAGACAGAGTGTTGAGACCAGAGAGGCTAAGACCGCATTGACTCAGTGCGGTATTCAGCCTCTCTGGTGTCAAGTCTGATTTTGGAAAAAAAAAAAAAAAAATCCAAAATCAGACAGAGTGTTGAGACCAGAGAGGCTAAGACCGCATTGACTCAGTGCGGTATTCAGCCTCTCTGGTGTCAAGTCTGATTTTGGAAAAAAAAAAAAAAAATCCAAAATCAGACAGAGTGTTGAGACCAGAGAGGCTAAGACCGCATTGACTCAGTGCGGTATTCAGCCTCTCTGGTGTCAAGTCTGATTTTGGAAAAAAAAAAAAAAATCCAAAATCAGACAGAGTGTTGAGACCAGAGAGGCTAAGACCGCATTGACTCAGTGCGGTATTCAGCCTCTCTGGTGTCAAGTCTGATTTTGGAAAAAAAAAAAAAAAAATCCAAAATCAGACAGAGTGTTGAGACCAGAGAGGCTAAGACCGCATTGACTCAGTGCGGTATTCAGCCTCTCTGGTGTCAAGTCTGATTTTGGAAAAAAAAAAAAAATAATCCAAAATCAGACAGAGTGTTGAGACCAGAGAGGCTAAGACCGCATTGACTCAGTGCGGTATTCAGCCTCTCTGGTGTCAAGTCTGATTTTGGAAAAAAAAAAAAAAAAAATCCAAAATCAGACAGAGTGTTGAGACCAGAGAG
>NW_028151957.1:37500-146387 GCF_964638095.1 Poromitra crassiceps | reverse complement strand
CACTATCTCTTCTGAAATCAACTCAGAAGTGTCAAGTGTCATACAAGAAGGAAGGCTGGCCATAATGAGAATGAATCTGCACTTCCTGCCGCCCTTCAAAATAAAACCATTTAGAAGGGACAGGCACTGAATGCTGCTATAGCGCCCCCTAAAGGCTAAATGACAAAATACTTCTGATATAGGCTCAGAGTACATCCCTCCACACCTGTACCAAGTTTGGTTAGCATCGGACGATTTTTGTGAAATAGGCCCCACCCACAGAAGATTGGAAGTGGATTATATCGCAATGGTGTGTTTTTTTTTTGAACTTCCAAATCAGTGTTGTGCAGGACACTCCCAACATGATGTGTGCGTTGGTTTGGTGAAGATTGGACAGAATTTCAAGGAGAAATGGCAAAAAAACTGTTTTGGACAAAATGCAAAATGGCCGAAAATCTAGTCAGACGGAAATGGGCGTGGCCTAGTTGAGTAGAATGCGGGAGGACCCAAGGAATCCAGGGAAAAAAGAATTTTGATGATAAACCCTACGGTTCAAAAGTTATCGAGCAAAAGGTAAGGAGGGCTGTTATAGCGCCACCATATGGTCAATTGGTGCAATTTTTTCGGGGATAGTTAAAGACCCCTCAGTGCACCTCCCTACCAAGTTTCGTAGCTCTAGCTGTTATGGTTTCTGAATTACACCTAATTTACTGCAAGATTTTGCAAGATTTTTCCAAACCCCATGCAAGTCAATGGGGAAAAAAATGGCGCTTAATGGCGAATTGCGGCCAAACCGCTTTCACAAACCCTTAACAAAGTCATAGCACACCTGTCCTCAATAAGCCGGTCATTTTGAGGTCTGGCATGTCTATGTGGCGCAAAAAATTGGGGGAGTTATTAGTCGTAGAACTTTTTGGCAGATAGAATAATAATAAGTATGTGGGATTTCAAGATTGTGCCTTGCTTGTCAGCAAGCACAATAATTATTGCTTTTATCTCGGAAATGGAAGGTGCAATCGTGATTCCGCCCACCAGTAGCGTACTTTTTCACCCCGATTCCAACGCCGCCATGCTTGAGTCTCTACGACTTACGGTTGCGGAGATACGTTGCTGTAGCGCCCCCCATAGGCAAACAATAGCGCCCCCTACATGCCAAATGACACTATCTCTTCTGAAATCAACTCAGAAGTGTCAAGTGTCATACAAGAAGGAAGGCTGGCCATAATGAGAATGAATCTGCACTTCCTGCCGCCCTTCAAAATAAAACCATTAGAAGGGACAGGCACTGAATGCTGCTATAGCGCCCCCTAAAGGCTAAATGACAAAATACTTCTGATATAGGCTCAGAGTACATCCCTCCACACCTGTACCAAGTTTGGTTAGCATCGGACGATTTTTGTGAAATAGGCCCCACCCACAGAAGATTGGAAGTGGATTATATCGCAATGGTGTGTTTTTTTTTTGAACTTCCAAATCAGTGTTGTGCAGGACACTCCCAACATGATGTGTGCGTTGGTTTGGTGAAGATTGGACAGAATTTCAAGGAGAAATGGCAAAAAAACTGTTTTGGACAAAATGCAAAATGGCCGAAAATCTAGTCAGACGGAAATGGGCGTGGCCTAGTTGAGTAGATGCGGGAGGACCCAAGGAATCCAGGGAAAAAAGAATTTTGATGATAAACCCTACGGTTCAAAAGTTATCGAGCAAAAGGTAAGGAGGGCTGTTATAGCGCCACCATATGGTCAATTGGTGCAATTTTTTCGGGGATAGTTAAAGGACCCCTCAGTGCACCTCCCTACCAAGTTTCGTAGCTCTAGCTGTTATGGTTTCTGAATTACACCTAATTTACTGCAAGATTTTGCAAGATTTTTCCAAACCCCATGCAAGTCAATGGGGAAAAAAATGGCGCTTAATGGCGAATTGCGGCCAAACCGCTTTCACAAACCCTTAACAAAGTCATAGCACACCTGTCCTCAATAAGCCGGTCATTTTGAGGTCTGGCATGTCTATGTGGCGCAAAAATTGGGGGGAGTTATTAGTCGTAGAACTTTTTGCAGATAGAATAATAATAAGTATGTGGGATTTCAAGATTGTGCCTTGCTTGTCAGCAAGCACAATAATTATTGCTTTTATCTCGGAAATGGAAGGTGCAATCGTGATTCCGCCCACCAGTAGCGTACTTTTTCACCCCGATTCCAACGCCGCCATGCTTGAGTCTCTACGACTTACGGTTGCGGAGATACGTTGCTGTAGCGCCCCCCATAGGCAAACAATAGCGCCCCCTACATGCCAAATGACACTATCTCTTCTGAAATCAACTCAGAAGTGTCAAGTGTCATACAAGAAGGAAGGCTGGCCATAATGAGAATGAATCTGCACTTCCTGCCGCCCTTCAAAATAAAACCATTTAGAAGGGACAGGCACTGAATGCTGCTATAGCGCCCCCTAAAGGCTAAATGACAAAATACTTCTGATATAGGCTCAGAGTACATCCCTCCACACCTGTACCAAGTTTGGTTAGCATCGGACGATTTTTGTGAAATAGGCCCCACCCACAGAAGATTGGAAGTGGATTATATCGCAATGGTGTGTTTTTTTTTTGAACTTCCAAATCAGTGTTGTGCAGGACACTCCCAACATGATGTGTGCGTTGGTTTGGTGAAGATTGGACAGAATTTCAAGGAGAAATGGCAAAAAAACTGTTTTGGACAAAATGCAAAATGGCCGAAAATCTAGTCAGACGGAAATGGGCGTGGCCTAGTTGAGTAGATGCGGGAGGACCCAAGGAATCCAGGGAAAAAAGAATTTTGATGATAAACCCTACGGTTCAAAAGTTATCGAGCAAAAGGTAAGGAGGGCTGTTATAGCGCCACCATATGGTCAATTGGTGCAATTTTTTCGGGGATAGTTAAAGACCCCTCAGTGCACCTCCCTACCAAGTTTCGTAGCTCTAGCTGTTATGGTTTCTGAATTACACCTAATTTACTGCAAGATTTTGCAAGATTTTTCCAAACCCCATGCAAGTCAATGGGAAAAAAATGGCGCTTAATGGCGAATTGCGGCCAAACCGCTTTCACAAACCCTTAACAAAGTCATAGCACACCTGTCCTCAATAAGCCGGTCATTTTTGAGGTCTGGCATGTCTATGTGGCGCAAAAATTGGGGGAGTTATTAGTCGTAGAACTTTTTGGCAGATAGAATAATAATAAGTATGTGGGATTTCAAGATTGTGCCTTGCTTGTCAGCAAGCACAATAATTATTGCTTTTATCTCGGAAATGGAAGGTGCAATCGTGATTCCGCCCACCAGTAGCGTACTTTTTCACCCCGATTCCAACGCCGCCATGCTTGAGTCTCTACGACTTACGGTTGCGGAGATACGTTGCTGTAGCGCCCCCCCATAGGCAAACAATAGCGCCCCCTACATGCCAAATGACACTATCTCTTCTGAAATCAACTCAGAAGTGTCAAGTGTCATACAAGAAGGAAGGCTGGCCATAATGAGAATGAATCTGCACTTCCTGCCGCCCTTCAAAATAAAACCATTTAGAAGGGGACAGGCACTGAATGCTGCTATAGCGCCCCCTAAAGGCTAAATGACAAAATACTTCTGATATAGGCTCAGAGTACATCCCTCCACACCTGTACCAAGTTTGGTTAGCATCGGACGATTTTTGTGAAATAGGCCCCACCCACAGAAGATTGGAAGTGGATTATATCGCAATGGTGTGTTTTTTTTTTGAACTTCCAAATCAGTGTTGTGCAGGACACTCCCAACATGATGTGTGCGTTGGTTTGGTGAAGATTGGACAGAATTTCAAGGAGAAATGGCAAAAAAACTGTTTTGGACAAAATGCAAAATGGCCGAAAATCTAGTCAGACGGAAATGGGCGTGGCCTAGTTGAGTAGATGCGGGAGGACCCAAGGAATCCAGGGAAAAAAGAATTTTGATGATAAACCCTACGGTTCAAAAGTTATCGAGCAAAAGGTAAGGAGGGCTGTTATAGCGCCACCATATGGTCAATTGGTGCAATTTTTTCGGGGATAGTTAAAGACCCCTCAGTGCACCTCCCTACCAAGTTTCGTAGCTCTAGCTGTTATGGTTTCTGAATTACACCTAATTTACTGCAAGATTTTGCAAGATTTTTCCAAACCCCATGCAAGTCAATGGGGAAAAAAATGGCGCTTAATGGCGAATTGCGGCCAAACCGCTTTCACAAACCCTTAACAAAGTCATAGCACACCTGTCCTCAATAAGCCGGTCATTTTGAGGTCTGGCATGTCTATGTGGCGCAAAAATTGGGGGAGTTATTAGTCGTAGAACTTTTTGGCAGATAGAATAATAATAAGTATGTGGGATTTCAAGATTGTGCCTTGCTTGTCAGCAAGCACAATAATTATTGCTTTTATCTCGGAAATGGAAGGTGCAATCGTGATTCCGCCCACCAGTAGCGTACTTTTTCACCCCGATTCAACGCCGCCATGCTTGAGTCTCTACGACTTACGGTTGCGGAGATACGTTGCTGTAGCGCCCCCCCATAGGCAAACAATAGCGCCCCCTACATGCCAAATGACACTATCTCTTCTGAAATCAACTCAGAAGTGTCAAGTGTCATACAAGAAGGAAGGCTGGCCATAATGAGAATGAATCTGCACTTCCTGCCGCCCTTCAAAATAAAACCATTTAGAAGGGACAGGCACTGAATGCTGCTATAGCGCCCCCTAAAGGCTAAATGACAAAATACTTCTGATATAGGCTCAGAGTACATCCCTCCACACCTGTACCAAGTTTGGTTAGCATCGGACGATTTTTGTGAAATAGGCCCCACCCACAGAAGATTGGAAGTGGATTATATCGCAATGGTGTGTTTTTTTTTTTGAACTTCCAAATCAGTGTTGTGCAGGACACTCCCAACATGATGTGTGCGTTGGTTTGGTGAAGATTGGACAGAATTTCAAGGAGAAATGGCAAAAAAAACTGTTTTGGACAAAATGCAAAATGGCCGAAAATCTAGTCAGACGGAAATGGGCGTGGCCTAGTTGAGTAGATGCGGGAGGACCCAAGGAATCCAGGGAAAAAAGAATTTTGATGATAAACCCTACGGTTCAAAAGTTATCGAGCAAAAGGTAAGGAGGGCTGTTATAGCGCCACCATATGGTCAATTGGTGCAATTTTTTCGGGGATAGTTAAAGACCCCTCAGTGCACCTCCCTACCAAGTTTCGTAGCTCTAGCTGTTATGGTTTCTGAATTACACCTAATTTACTGCAAGATTTTGCAAGATTTTTCCAAACCCCATGCAAGTCAATGGGGAAAAAAATGGCGCTTAATGGCGAATTGCGGCCAAACCGCTTTCACAAACCCTTAACAAAGTCATAGCACACCTGTCCTCAATAAGCCGGTCATTTTGAGGTCTGGCATGTCTATGTGGCGCAAAAATTGGGGGAGTTATTAGTCGTAGAACTTTTTGGCAGATAGAATAATAATAAGTATGTGGGATTTCAAGATTGTGCCTTGCTTGTCAGCAAGCACAATAATTATTGCTTTTATCTCGGAAATGGAAGGTGCAATCGTGATTCCGCCCACCAGTAGCGTACTTTTTCACCCCGATTCCAACGCCGCCATGCTTGAGTCTCTACGACTTACGGTTGCGGAGATACGTTGCTGTAGCGCCCCCCATAGGCAAACAATAGCGCCCCCTACATGCCAAATGACACTATCTCTTCTGAAATCAACTCAGAAGTGTCAAGTGTCATACAAGAAGGAAGGCTGGCCATAATGAGAATGAATCTGCACTTCCTGCCGCCCTTCAAAATAAAACCATTTAGAAGGGACAGGCACTGAATGCTGCTATAGCGCCCCCTAAAGGCTAAATGACAAAATACTTCTGATATAGGCTCAGAGTACATCCCTCCACACCTGTACCAAGTTTGGTTAGCATCGGACGATTTTTGTGAAATAGGCCCCACCCACAGAAGATTGGAAGTGGATTATATCGCAATGGTGTGTTTTTTTTTTGAACTTCCAAATCAGTGTTGTGCAGGACACTCCCAACATGATGTGTGCGTTGGTTTGGTGAAGATTGGACAGAATTTCAAGGAGAAATGGCAAAAAAACTGTTTTGGACAAAATGCAAAATGGCCGAAAATCTAGTCAGACGGAAATGGGCGTGGCCTAGTTGAGTAGATGCGGGAGGACCCAAGGAATCCAGGGAAAAAAGAATTTTGATGATAAACCCTACGGTTCAAAAGTTATCGAGCAAAAGGTAAGGAGGGCTGTTATAGCGCCACCATATGGTCAATTGGTGCAATTTTTTCGGGGATAGTTAAAGACCCCTCAGTGCACCTCCCTACCAAGTTTCGTAGCTCTAGCTGTTATGGTTTCTGAATTACACCTAATTTACTGCAAGATTTTGCAAGATTTTTCCAAACCCCATGCAAGTCAATGGGGAAAAAAATGGCGCTTAATGGCGAATTGCGGCCAAACCGCTTTCACAAACCCTTAACAAAGTCATAGCACACCTGTCCTCAATAAGCCGGTCATTTTGAGGTCTGGCATGTCTATGTGGCGCAAAAATTGGGGGAGTTATTAGTCGTAGAACTTTTTGGCAGATAGAATAATAATAAGTATGTGGGATTTCAAGATTGTGCCTTGCTTGTCAGCAAGCACAATAATTATTGCTTTTATCTCGGAAATGGAAGGTGCAATCGTGATTCCGCCCACCAGTAGCGTACTTTTTCACCCCGATTCCAACGCCGCCATGCTTGAGTCTCTACGACTTACGGTTGCGGAGATACGTTGCTGTAGCGCCCCCCATAGGCAAACAATAGCGCCCCCTACATGCCAAATGACACTATCTCTTCTGAAATCAACTCAGAAGTGTCAAGTGTCATACAAGAAGGAAGGCTGGCCATAATGAGAATGAATCTGCACTTCCTGCCGCCCTTCAAAATAAAACCATTTAGAAGGGACAGGCACTGAATGCTGCTATAGCGCCCCCTAAAGGCTAAATGACAAAATACTTCTGATATAGGCTCAGAGTACATCCCTCCACACCTGTACCAAGTTTGGTTAGCATCGGACGATTTTTGTGAAATAGGCCCCACCCACAGAAGATTGGAAGTGGATTATATCGCAATGGTGTGTTTTTTTTTTGAACTTCCAAATCAGTGTTGTGCAGGACACTCCCAACATGATGTGTGCGTTGGTTTGGTGAAGATTGGACAGAATTTCAAGGAGAAATGGCAAAAAAACTGTTTTGGACAAAATGCAAAATGGCCGAAAATCTAGTCAGACGGAAATGGGCGTGGCCTAGTTGAGTAGATGCGGGAGGACCCAAGGAATCCAGGGAAAAAAGAATTTTGATGATAAACCCTACGGTTCAAAAGTTATCGAGCAAAAGGTAAGGAGGGCTGTTATAGCGCCACCATATGGTCAATTGGTGCAATTTTTTCGGGGATAGTTAAAGACCCCTCAGTGCACCTCCCTACCAAGTTTCGTAGCTCTAGCTGTTATGGTTTCTGAATTACACCTAATTTACTGCAAGATTTTGCAAGATTTTTCCAAACCCCATGCAAGTCAATGGGGAAAAAAATGGCGCTTAATGGCGAATTGCGGCCAAACCGCTTTCACAAACCCTTAACAAAGTCATAGCACACCTGTCCTCAATAAGCCGGTCATTTTGAGGTCTGGCATGTCTATGTGGCGCAAAAATTGGGGGAGTTATTAGTCGTAGAACTTTTTGGCAGATAGAATAATAATAAGTATGTGGGATTTCAAGATTGTGCCTTGCTTGTCAGCAAGCACAATAATTATTGCTTTTATCTCGGAAATGGAAGGTGCAATCGTGATTCCGCCCACCAGTAGCGTACTTTTTCACCCCGATTCCAACGCCGCCATGCTTGAGTCTCTACGACTTACGGTTGCGGAGATACGTTGCTGTAGCGCCCCCCATAGGCAAACAATAGCGCCCCCTACATGCCAAATGACACTATCTCTTCTGAAATCAACTCAGAAGTGTCAAGTGTCATACAAGAAGGAAGGCTGGCCATAATGAGAATGAATCTGCACTTCCTGCCGCCCTTCAAAATAAAACCATTTAGAAGGGACAGGCACTGAATGCTGCTATAGCGCCCCCTAAAGGCTAAATGACAAAATACTTCTGATATAGGCTCAGAGTACATCCCTCCACACCTGTACCAAGTTTGGTTAGCATCGGACGATTTTTGTGAAATAGGCCCCACCCACAGAAGATTGGAAGTGGATTATATCGCAATGGTGTGTTTTTTTTTTGAACTTCCAAATCAGTGTTGTGCAGGGACACTCCCAACATGATGTGTGCGTTGGTTTGGTGAAGATTGGACAGAATTTCAAGGAGAAATGGCAAAAAAACTGTTTTGGACAAAATGCAAAATGGCCGAAAATCTAGTCAGACGGAAATGGGCGTGGCCTAGTTGAGTAGATGCGGGAGGACCCAAGGAATCCAGGGAAAAAAGAATTTTGATGATAAACCCTACGGTTCAAAAGTTATCGAGCAAAAGGTAAGGAGGGCTGTTATAGCGCCACCATATGGTCAATTGGTGCAATTTTTTCGGGGATAGTTAAAGACCCCTCAGTGCACCTCCCTACCAAGTTTCGTAGCTCTAGCTGTTATGGTTTCTGAATTACACCTAATTTACTGCAAGATTTTGCAAGATTTTTCCAAACCCCATGCAAGTCAATGGGGAAAAAAATGGCGCTTAATGGCGAATTGCGGCCAAACCGCTTTCACAAACCCTTAACAAAGTCATAGCACACCTGTCCTCAATAAGCCGGTCATTTTGAGGTCTGGCATGTCTATGTGGCGCAAAAATTGGGGGAGTTATTAGTCGTAGAACTTTTTGGCAGATAGAATAATAATAAGTATGTGGGATTTCAAGATTGTGCCTTGCTTGTCAGCAAGCACAATAATTATTGCTTTTATCTCGGAAATGGAAGGTGCAATCGTGATTCCGCCCACCAGTAGCGTACTTTTTCACCCCGATTCCAACGCCGCCATGCTTGAGTCTCTACGACTTACGGTTGCGGAGATACGTTGCTGTAGCGCCCCCCATAGGCAAACAATAGCGCCCCCTACATGCCAAATGACACTATCTCTTCTGAAATCAACTCAGAAGTGTCAAGTGTCATACAAGAAGGAAGGCTGGCCATAATGAGAATGAATCTGCACTTCCTGCCGCCCTTCAAAATAAAACCATTTAGAAGGGACAGGCACTGAATGCTGCTATAGCGCCCCCTAAAGGCTAAATGACAAAATACTTCTGATATAGGCTCAGAGTACATCCCTCCACACCTGTACCAAGTTTGGTTAGCATCGGACGATTTTTGTGAAATAGGCCCCACCCACAGAAGATTGGAAGTGGATTATATCGCAATGGTGTGTTTTTTTTTTGAACTTCCAAATCAGTGTTGTGCAGGACACTCCCAACATGATGTGTGCGTTGGTTTGGTGAAGATTGGACAGAATTTCAAGGAGAAATGGCAAAAAAACTGTTTTGGACAAAATGCAAAATGGCCGAAAATCTAGTCAGACGGAAATGGGCGTGGCCTAGTTGAGTAGATGCGGGAGGACCCAAGGAATCCAGGGAAAAAAGAATTTTGATGATAACCCTACGGTTCAAAAGTTATCGAGCAAAAGGTAAGGAGGGCTGTTATAGCGCCACCATATGGTCAATTGGTGCAATTTTTTCGGGGATAGTTAAAGACCCCTCAGTGCACCTCCCTACCAAGTTTCGTAGCTCTAGCTGTTATGGTTTCTGAATTACACCTAATTTACTGCAAGATTTTGCAAGATTTTTCCAAACCCCATGCAAGTCAATGGGGAAAAAAATGGCGCTTAATGGCGAATTGCGGCCAAACCGCTTTCACAAACCCTTAACAAAGTCATAGCACACCTGTCCTCAATAAGCCGGTCATTTTGAGGTCTGGCATGTCTATGTGGCGCAAAAATTGGGGAGTTATTAGTCGTAGAACTTTTTGGCAGATAGAATAATAATAAGTATGTGGGATTTCAAGATTGTGCCTTGCTTGTCAGCAAGCACAATAATTATTGCTTTTATCTCGGAAATGGAAGGTGCAATCGTGATTCCGCCCACCAGTAGCGTACTTTTTCACCCCGATTCCAACGCCGCCATGCTTGAGTCTCTACGACTTACGGTTGCGGAGATACGTTGCTGTAGCGCCCCCCATAGGCAAACAATAGCGCCCCCTACATGCCAAATGACACTATCTCTTCTGAAATCAACTCAGAAGTGTCAAGTGTCATACAAGAAGGAAGGCTGGCCATAATGAGAATGAATCTGCACTTCCTGCCGCCCTTCAAAATAAAACCATTTAGAAGGGACAGGCACTGAATGCTGCTATAGCGCCCCCTAAAGGCTAAATGACAAAATACTTCTGATATAGGCTCAGAGTACATCCCTCCACACCTGTACCAAGTTTGGTTAGCATCGGACGATTTTTGTGAAATAGGCCCCACCCACAGAAGATTGGAAGTGGATTATATCGCAATGGTGTGTTTTTTTTTTGAACTTCCAAATCAGTGTTGTGCAGGACACTCCCAACATGATGTGTGCGTTGGTTTGGTGAAGATTGGACAGAATTTCAAGGAGAAATGGCAAAAAAACTGTTTTGGACAAAATGCAAAATGGCCGAAAATCTAGTCAGACGGAAATGGGCGTGGCCTAGTTGAGTAGATGCGGGAGGACCCAAGGAATCCAGGGAAAAAAGAATTTTGATGATAAACCCTACGGTTCAAAAGTTATCGAGCAAAAGGTAAGGAGGGCTGTTATAGCGCCACCATATGGTCAATTGGTGCAATTTTTTCGGGGATAGTTAAAGACCCCTCAGTGCACCTCCCTACCAAGTTTCGTAGCTCTAGCTGTTATGGTTTCTGAATTACACCTAATTTACTGCAAGATTTTGCAAGATTTTTCCAAACCCCATGCAAGTCAATGGGGAAAAAAATGGCGCTTAATGGCGAATTGCGGCCAAACCGCTTTCACAAACCCTTAACAAAGTCATAGCACACCTGTCCTCAATAAGCCGGTCATTTTGAGGTCTGGCATGTCTATGTGGCGCAAAAATTGGGGGAGTTATTAGTCGTAGAACTTTTTGGCAGATAGAATAATAATAAGTATGTGGGATTTCAAGATTGTGCCTTGCTTGTCAGCAAGCACAATAATTATTGCTTTTATCTCGGAAATGGAAGGTGCAATCGTGATTCCGCCCACCAGTAGCGTACTTTTTCACCCCGATTCCAACGCCGCCATGCTTGAGTCTCTACGACTTACGGTTGCGGAGATACGTTGCTGTAGCGCCCCCCATAGGCAAACAATAGCGCCCCCTACATGCCAAATGACACTATCTCTTCTGAAATCAACTCAGAAGTGTCAAGTGTCATACAAGAAGGAAGGCTGGCCATAATGAGAATGAATCTGCACTTCCTGCCGCCCTTCAAAATAAAACCATTTAGAAGGGACAGGCACTGAATGCTGCTATAGCGCCCCCTAAAGGCTAAATGACAAAATACTTCTGATATAGGCTCAGAGTACATCCCTCCACACCTGTACCAAGTTTGGTTAGCATCGGACGATTTTTGTGAAATAGGCCCCACCCACAGAAGATTGGAAGTGGATTATATCGCAATGGTGTGTTTTTTTTTTGAACTTCCAAATCAGTGTTGTGCAGGACACTCCCAACATGATGTGTGCGTTGGTTTGGTGAAGATTGGACAGAATTTCAAGGAGAAATGGCAAAAAAAACTGTTTTGGACAAAATGCAAAATGGCCGAAAATCTAGTCAGACGGAAATGGGCGTGGCCTAGTTGAGTAGATGCGGGAGGACCCAAGGAATCCAGGGAAAAAAGAATTTTGATGATAAACCCTACGGTTCAAAAGTTATCGAGCAAAAGGTAAGGAGGGCTGTTATAGCGCCACCATATGGTCAATTGGTGCAATTTTTTCGGGGATAGTTAAAGACCCCTCAGTGCACCTCCCTACCAAGTTTCGTAGCTCTAGCTGTTATGGTTTCTGAATTACACCTAATTTACTGCAAGATTTTGCAAGATTTTTCCAAACCCCATGCAAGTCAATGGGGAAAAAAATGGCGCTTAATGGCGAATTGCGGCCAAACCGCTTTCACAAACCCTTAACAAAGTCATAGCACACCTGTCCTCAATAAGCCGGTCATTTTGAGGTCTGGCATGTCTATGTGGCGCAAAAATTGGGGGAGTTATTAGTCGTAGAACTTTTTGGCAGATAGAATAATAATAAGTATGTGGGATTTCAAGATTGTGCCTTGCTTGTCAGCAAGCACAATAATTATTGCTTTTATCTCGGAAATGGAAGGTGCAATCGTGATTCCGCCCACCAGTAGCGTACTTTTTCACCCCGATTCCAACGCCGCCATGCTTGAGTCTCTACGACTTACGGTTGCGGAGATACGTTGCTGTAGCGCCCCCCATAGGCAAACAATAGCGCCCCCTACATGCCAAATGACACTATCTCTTCTGAAATCAACTCAGAAGTGTCAAGTGTCATACAAGAAGGAAGGCTGGCCATAATGAGAATGAATCTGCACTTCCTGCCGCCCTTCAAAATAAAACCATTTAGAAGGGACAGGCACTGAATGCTGCTATAGCGCCCCCTAAAGGCTAAATGACAAAATACTTCTGATATAGGCTCAGAGTACATCCCTCCACACCTGTACCAAGTTTGGTTAGCATCGGACGATTTTTGTGAAATAGGCCCCACCCACAGAAGATTGGAAGTGGATTATATCGCAATGGTGTGTTTTTTTTTTGAACTTCCAAATCAGTGTTGTGCAGGACACTCCCAACATGATGTGTGCGTTGGTTTGGTGAAGATTGGACAGAATTTCAAGGAGAAATGGCAAAAAAACTGTTTTGGACAAAATGCAAAATGGCCGAAAATCTAGTCAGACGGAAATGGGCGTGGCCTAGTTGAGTAGATGCGGGAGGACCCAAGGAATCCAGGGAAAAAAGAATTTTGATGATAAACCCTACGGTTCAAAAGTTATCGAGCAAAAGGTAAGGAGGGCTGTTATAGCGCCACCATATGGTCAATTGGTGCAATTTTTTCGGGGATAGTTAAAGACCCCTCAGTGCACCTCCCTACCAAGTTTCGTAGCTCTAGCTGTTATGGTTTCTGAATTACACCTAATTTACTGCAAGATTTTGCAAGATTTTTCCAAACCCCATGCAAGTCAATGGGGAAAAAAATGGCGCTTAATGGCGAATTGCGGCCAAACCGCTTTCACAAACCCTTAACAAAGTCATAGCACACCTGTCCTCAATAAGCCGGTCATTTTGAGGTCTGGCATGTCTATGTGGCGCAAAAATTGGGGGAGTTATTAGTCGTAGAACTTTTTGGCAGATAGAATAATAATAAGTATGTGGGATTTCAAGATTGTGCCTTGCTTGTCAGCAAGCACAATAATTATTGCTTTTATCTCGGAAATGGAAGGTGCAATCGTGATTCCGCCCACCAGTAGCGTACTTTTTCACCCCGATTCCAACGCCGCCATGCTTGAGTCTCTACGACTTACGGTTGCGGAGATACGTTGCTGTAGCGCCCCCATAGGCAAACAATAGCGCCCCCTACATGCCAAATGACACTATCTCTTCTGAAATCAACTCAGAAGTGTCAAGTGTCATACAAGAAGGAAGGCTGGCCATAATGAGAATGAATCTGCACTTCCTGCCCGCCCTTCAAAATAAAACCATTTAGAAGGGACAGGCACTGAATGCTGCTATAGCGCCCCCTAAAGGCTAAATGACAAAATACTTCTGATATAGGCTCAGAGTACATCCCTCCACACCTGTACCAAGTTTGGTTAGCATCGGACGATTTTTGTGAAATAGGCCCCACCCACAGAAGATTGGAAGTGGATTATATCGCAATGGTGTGTTTTTTTTTTGAACTTCCAAATCAGTGTTGTGCAGGACACTCCCAACATGATGTGTGCGTTGGTTTGGTGAAGATTGGACAGAATTTCAAGGAGAAATGGCAAAAAAACTGTTTTGGACAAAATGCAAAATGGCCGAAAATCTAGTCAGACGGAAATGGGCGTGGCCTAGTTGAGTAGATGCGGGAGGACCCAAGGAATCCAGGGAAAAAAGAATTTTGATGATAAACCCTACGGTTCAAAAGTTATCGAGCAAAAGGTAAGGAGGGCTGTTATAGCGCCACCATATGGTCAATTGGTGCAATTTTTTCGGGGATAGTTAAAGACCCCTCAGTGCACCTCCCTACCAAGTTTCGTAGCTCTAGCTGTTATGGTTTCTGAATTACACCTAATTTACTGCAAGATTTTGCAAGATTTTTCCAAACCCCATGCAAGTCAATGGGGAAAAAAATGGCGCTTAATGGCGAATTGCGGCCAAACCGCTTTCACAAACCCTTAACAAAGTCATAGCACACCTGTCCTCAATAAGCCGGTCATTTTGAGGTCTGGCATGTCTATGTGGCGCAAAAATTGGGGGAGTTATTAGTCGTAGAACTTTTTGGCAGATAGAATAATAATAAGTATGTGGGATTTCAAGATTGTGCCTTGCTTGTCAGCAAGCACAATAATTATTGCTTTTATCTCGGAAATGGAAGGTGCAATCGTGATTCCGCCCACCAGTAGCGTACTTTTTCACCCCGATTCCAACGCCGCCATGCTTGAGTCTCTACGACTTACGGTTGCGGAGATACGTTGCTGTAGCGCCCCCCATAGGCAAACAATAGCGCCCCCTACATGCCAAATGACACTATCTCTTCTGAAATCAACTCAGAAGTGTCAAGTGTCATACAAGAAGGAAGGCTGGCCATAATGAGAATGAATCTGCACTTCCTGCCGCCCTTCAAAATAAAACCATTTAGAAGGGACAGGCACTGAATGCTGCTATAGCGCCCCCTAAAGGCTAAATGACAAAATACTTCTGATATAGGCTCAGAGTACATCCCTCCACACCTGTACCAAGTTTGGTTAGCATCGGACGATTTTTGTGAAATAGGCCCCACCCACAGAAGATTGGAAGTGGATTATATCGCAATGGTGTGTTTTTTTTTTGAACTTCCAAATCAGTGTTGTGCAGGACACTCCCAACATGATGTGTGCGTTGGTTTGGTGAAGATTGGACAGAATTTCAAGGAGAAATGGCAAAAAAACTGTTTTGGACAAAATGCAAAATGGCCGAAAATCTAGTCAGACGGAAATGGGCGTGGCCTAGTTGAGTAGATGCGGGAGGACCCAAGGAATCCAGGGAAAAAAGAATTTTGATGATAAACCCTACGGTTCAAAAGTTATCGAGCAAAAGGTAAGGAGGGCTGTTATAGCGCCACCATATGGTCAATTGGTGCAATTTTTTCGGGGATAGTTAAAGACCCCTCAGTGCACCTCCCTACCAAGTTTCGTAGCTCTAGCTGTTATGGTTTCTGAATTACACCTAATTTACTGCAAGATTTTGCAAGATTTTTCCAAACCCCATGCAAGTCAATGGGGAAAAAAATGGCGCTTAATGGCGAATTGCGGCCAAACCGCTTTCACAAACCCTTAACAAAGTCATAGCACACCTGTCCTCAATAAGCCGGTCATTTTGAGGTCTGGCATGTCTATGTGGCGCAAAAATTGGGGGAGTTATTAGTCGTAGAACTTTTTGGCAGATAGAATAATAATAAGTATGTGGGATTTCAAGATTGTGCCTTGCTTGTCAGCAAGCACAATAATTATTGCTTTTATCTCGGAAATGGAAGGTGCAATCGTGATTCCGCCCACCAGTAGCGTACTTTTTCACCCCGATTCCAACGCCGCCATGCTTGAGTCTCTACGACTTACGGTTGCGGAGATACGTTGCTGTAGCGCCCCCCATAGGCAAACAATAGCGCCCCCTACATGCCAAATGACACTATCTCTTCTGAAATCAACTCAGAAGTGTCAAGTGTCATACAAGAAGGAAGGCTGGCCATAATGAGAATGAATCTGCACTTCCTGCCGCCCTTCAAAATAAAACCATTTAGAAGGGACAGGCACTGAATGCTGCTATAGCGCCCCCTAAAGGCTAAATGACAAAATACTTCTGATATAGGCTCAGAGTACATCCCTCCACACCTGTACCAAGTTTGGTTAGCATCGGACGATTTTTGTGAAATAGGCCCCACCCACAGAAGATTGGAAGTGGATTATATCGCAATGGTGTGTTTTTTTTTTGAACTTCCAAATCAGTGTTGTGCAGGACACTCCCAACATGATGTGTGCGTTGGTTTGGTGAAGATTGGACAGAATTTCAAGGAGAAATGGCAAAAAAACTGTTTTGGACAAAATGCAAAATGGCCGAAAATCTAGTCAGACGGAAATGGGCGTGGCCTAGTTGAGTAGATGCGGGAGGACCCAAGGAATCCAGGGAAAAAAGAATTTTGATGATAAACCCTACGGTTCAAAAGTTATCGAGCAAAAGGTAAGGAGGGCTGTTATAGCGCCACCATATGGTCAATTGGTGCAATTTTTTCGGGGATAGTTAAAGACCCCTCAGTGCACCTCCCTACCAAGTTTCGTAGCTCTAGCTGTTATGGTTTCTGAATTACACCTAATTTACTGCAAGATTTTGCAAGATTTTTCCAAACCCCATGCAAGTCAATGGGGAAAAAAATGGCGCTTAATGGCGAATTGCGGCCAAACCGCTTTCACAAACCCTTAACAAAGTCATAGCACACCTGTCCTCAATAAGCCGGTCATTTTGAGGTCTGGCATGTCTATGTGGCGCAAAAATTGGGGGAGTTATTAGTCGTAGAACTTTTTGGCAGATAGAATAATAATAAGTATGTGGGATTTCAAGATTGTGCCTTGCTTGTCAGCAAGCACAATAATTATTGCTTTTATCTCGGAAATGGAAGGTGCAATCGTGATTCCGCCCACCAGTAGCGTACTTTTTCACTCCCGATTCCAACGCCGCCATGCTTGAGTCTCTACGACTTACGGTTGCGGAGATACGTTGCTGTAGCGCCCCCCATAGGCAAACAATAGCGCCCCCTACATGCCAAATGACACTATCTCTTCTGAAATCAACTCAGAAGTGTCAAGTGTCATACAAGAAGGAAGGCTGGCCATAATGAGAATGAATCTGCACTTCCTGCCGCCCTTCAAAATAAAACCATTTAGAAGGGACAGGCACTGAATGCTGCTATAGCGCCCCCTAAAGGCTAAATGACAAAATACTTCTGATATAGGCTCAGAGTACATCCCTCCACACCTGTACCAAGTTTGGTTAGCATCGGACGATTTTTGTGAAATAGGCCCCACCCACAGAAGATTGGAAGTGGATTATATCGCAATGGTGTGTTTTTTTTTTGAACTTCCAAATCAGTGTTGTGCAGGACACTCCCAACATGATGTGTGCGTTGGTTTGGTGAAGATTGGACAGAATTTCAAGGAGAAATGGCAAAAAAACTGTTTTGGACAAAATGCAAAATGGCCGAAAATCTAGTCAGACGGAAATGGGCGTGGCCTAGTTGAGTAGATGCGGGAGGACCCAAGGAATCCAGGGAAAAAAGAATTTTGATGATAAACCCTACGGTTCAAAAGTTATCGAGCAAAAGGTAAGGAGGGCTGTTATAGCGCCACCATATGGTCAATTGGTGCAATTTTTTCGGGGATAGTTAAAGACCCCTCAGTGCACCTCCCTACCAAGTTTCGTAGCTCTAGCTGTTATGGTTTCTGAATTACACCTAATTTACTGCAAGATTTTGCAAGATTTTTCCAAACCCCATGCAAGTCAATGGGGAAAAAAATGGCGCTTAATGGCGAATTGCGGCCAAACCGCTTTCACAAACCCTTAACAAAGTCATAGCACACCTGTCCTCAATAAGCCGGTCATTTTGAGGTCTGGCATGTCTATGTGGCGCAAAAATTGGGGGAGTTATTAGTCGTAGAACTTTTTGGCAGATAGAATAATAATAAGTATGTGGGATTTCAAGATTGTGCCTTGCTTGTCAGCAAGCACAATAATTATTGCTTTTATCTCGGAAATGGAAGGTGCAATCGTGATTCCGCCCACCAGTAGCGTACTTTTTCACCCCGATTCCAACGCCGCCATGCTTGAGTCTCTACGACTTACGGTTGCGGAGATACGTTGCTGTAGCGCCCCCCATAGGCAAACAATAGCGCCCCCTACATGCCAAATGACACTATCTCTTCTGAAATCAACTCAGAAGTGTCAAGTGTCATACAAGAAGGAAGGCTGGCCATAATGAGAATGAATCTGCACTTCCTGCCGCCCTTCAAAATAAAACCATTTAGAAGGGACAGGCACTGAATGCTGCTATAGCGCCCCCTAAAGGCTAAATGACAAAATACTTCTGATATAGGCTCAGAGTACATCCCTCCACACCTGTACCAAGTTTGGTTAGCATCGGACGATTTTTGTGAAATAGGCCCCACCCACAGAAGATTGGAAGTGGATTATATCGCAATGGTGTGTTTTTTTTTTGAACTTCCAAATCAGTGTTGTGCAGGACACTCCCAACATGATGTGTGCGTTGGTTTGGTGAAGATTGGACAGAATTTCAAGGAGAAATGGCAAAAAAACTGTTTTGGACAAAATGCAAAATGGCCGAAAATCTAGTCAGACGGAAATGGGCGTGGCCTAGTTGAGTAGATGCGGGAGGACCCAAGGAATCCAGGGAAAAAAGAATTTTGATGATAAACCCTACGGTTCAAAAGTTATCGAGCAAAAGGTAAGGAGGGCTGTTATAGCGCCACCATATGGTCAATTGGTGCAATTTTTTCGGGGATAGTTAAAGACCCCTCAGTGCACCTCCCTACCAAGTTTCGTAGCTCTAGCTGTTATGGTTTCTGAATTACACCTAATTTACTGCAAGATTTTGCAAGATTTTTTCCAAACCCCATGCAAGTCAATGGGGAAAAAAATGGCGCTTAATGGCGAATTGCGGCCAAACCGCTTTCACAAACCCTTAACAAAGTCATAGCACACCTGTCCTCAATAAGCCGGTCATTTTGAGGTCTGGCATGTCTATGTGGCGCAAAAATTGGGGGAGTTATTAGTCGTAGAACTTTTTGGCAGATAGAATAATAATAAGTATGTGGGATTTCAAGATTGTGCCTTGCTTGTCAGCAAGCACAATAATTATTGCTTTTATCTCGGAAATGGAAGGTGCAATCGTGATTCCGCCCACCAGTAGCGTACTTTTTCACCCCGATTCCAACGCCGCCATGCTTGAGTCTCTACGACTTACGGTTGCGGAGATACGTTGCTGTAGCGCCCCCCATAGGCAAACAATAGCGCCCCCTACATGCCAAATGACACTATCTCTTCTGAAATCAACTCAGAAGTGTCAAGTGTCATACAAGAAGGAAGGCTGGCCATAATGAGAATGAATCTGCACTTCCTGCCGCCCTTCAAAATAAAACCATTTAGAAGGGACAGGCACTGAATGCTGCTATAGCGCCCCCTAAAGGCTAAATGACAAAATACTTCTGATATAGGCTCAGAGTACATCCCTCCACACCTGTACCAAGTTTGGTTAGCATCGGACGATTTTTGTGAAATAGGCCCCACCCACAGAAGATTGGAAGTGGATTATATCGCAATGGTGTGTTTTTTTTTTGAACTTCCAAATCAGTGTTGTGCAGGACACTCCCAACATGATGTGTGCGTTGGTTTGGTGAAGATTGGACAGAATTTCAAGGAGAAATGGCAAAAAAACTGTTTTGGACAAAATGCAAAATGGCCGAAAATCTAGTCAGACGGAAATGGGCGTGGCCTAGTTGAGTAGATGCGGGAGGACCCAAGGAATCCAGGGAAAAAAGAATTTTGATGATAAACCCTACGGTTCAAAAGTTATCGAGCAAAAGGTAAGGAGGGCTGTTATAGCGCCACCATATGGTCAATTGGTGCAATTTTTTCGGGGATAGTTAAAGACCCCTCAGTGCACCTCCCTACCAAGTTTCGTAGCTCTAGCTGTTATGGTTTCTGAATTACACCTAATTTACTGCAAGATTTTGCAAGATTTTTCCAAACCCCATGCAAGTCAATGGGGAAAAAAATGGCGCTTAATGGCGAATTGCGGCCAAACCGCTTTCACAAACCCTTAACAAAGTCATAGCACACCTGTCCTCAATAAGCCGGTCATTTTGAGGTCTGGCATGTCTATGTGGCGCAAAAATTGGGGGAGTTATTAGTCGTAGAACTTTTGGCAGATAGAATAATAATAAGTATGTGGGATTTCAAGATTGTGCCTTGCTTGTCAGCAAGCACAATAATTATTGCTTTTATCTCGGAAATGGAAGGTGCAATCGTGATTCCGCCCACCAGTAGCGTACTTTTTCACCCCGATTCCAACGCCGCCATGCTTGAGTCTCTACGACTTACGGTTGCGGAGATACGTTGCTGTAGCGCCCCCCATAGGCAAACAATAGCGCCCCCTACATGCCAAATGACACTATCTCTTCTGAAATCAACTCAGAAGTGTCAAGTGTCATACAAGAAGGAAGGCTGGCCATAATGAGAATGAATCTGCACTTCCTGCCGCCCTTCAAAATAAAACCATTTAGAAGGGACAGGCACTGAATGCTGCTATAGCGCCCCCTAAAGGCTAAATGACAAAATACTTCTGATATAGGCTCAGAGTACATCCCTCCACACCTGTACCAAGTTTGGTTAGCATCGGACGATTTTTGTGAAATAGGCCCCACCCACAGAAGATTGGAAGTGGATTATATCGCAATGGTGTGTTTTTTTTTTGAACTTCCAAATCAGTGTTGTGCAGGACACTCCCAACATGATGTGTGCGTTGGTTTGGTGAAGATTGGACAGAATTTCAAGGAGAAATGGCAAAAAAAACTGTTTTGGACAAAATGCAAAATGGCCGAAAATCTAGTCAGACGGAAATGGGCGTGGCCTAGTTGAGTAGATGCGGGAGGACCCAAGGAATCCAGGGGAAAAAAGAATTTTGATGATAAACCCTACGGTTCAAAAGTTATCGAGCAAAAGGTAAGGAGGGCTGTTATAGCGCCACCATATGGTCAATTGGTGCAATTTTTTCGGGGATAGTTAAAGACCCCTCAGTGCACCTCCCTACCAAGTTTCGTAGCTCTAGCTGTTATGGTTTCTGAATTACACCTAATTTACTGCAAGATTTTGCAAGATTTTTCCAAACCCCATGCAAGTCAATGGGGAAAAAAATGGCGCTTAATGGCGAATTGCGGCCAAACCGCTTTCACAAACCCTTAACAAAGTCATAGCACACCTGTCCTCAATAAGCCGGTCATTTTGAGGTCTGGCATGTCTATGTGGCGCAAAAATTGGGGGAGTTATTAGTCGTAGAACTTTTTGGCAGATAGAATAATAATAAGTATGTGGGATTTCAAGATTGTGCCTTGCTTGTCAGCAAGCACAATAATTATTGCTTTTATCTCGGAAATGGAAGGTGCAATCGTGATTCCGCCCACCAGTAGCGTACTTTTTCACCCCGATTCCAACGCCGCCATGCTTGAGTCTCTACGACTTACGGTTGCGGAGATACGTTGCTGTAGCGCCCCCCATAGGCAAACAATAGCGCCCCCTACATGCCAAATGACACTATCTCTTCTGAAATCAACTCAGAAGTGTCAAGTGTCATACAAGAAGGAAGGCTGGCCATAATGAGAATGAATCTGCACTTCCTGCCGCCCTTCAAAATAAAACCATTTAGAAGGGACAGGCACTGAATGCTGCTATAGCGCCCCCTAAAGGCTAAATGACAAAATACTTCTGATATAGGCTCAGAGTACATCCCTCCACACCTGTACCAAGTTTGGTTAGCATCGGACGATTTTTGTGAAATAGGCCCCACCCACAGAAGATTGGAAGTGGATTATATCGCAATGGTGTGTTTTTTTTTTGAACTTCCAAATCAGTGTTGTGCAGGACACTCCCAACATGATGTGTGCGTTGGTTTGGTGAAGATTGGACAGAATTTCAAGGAGAAATGGCAAAAAAACTGTTTTGGACAAAATGCAAAATGGCCGAAAATCTAGTCAGACGGAAATGGGCGTGGCCTAGTTGAGTAGATGCGGGAGGACCCAAGGAATCCAGGGAAAAAAGAATTTTGATGATAAACCCTACGGTTCAAAAGTTATCGAGCAAAAGGTAAGGAGGGCTGTTATAGCGCCACCATATGGTCAATTGGTGCAATTTTTTCGGGGATAGTTAAAGACCCCTCAGTGCACCTCCCTACCAAGTTTCGTAGCTCTAGCTGTTATGGTTTCTGAATTACACCTAATTTACTGCAAGATTTTGCAAGATTTTTCCAAACCCCATGCAAGTCAATGGGGAAAAAAATGGCGCTTAATGGCGAATTGCGGCCAAACCGCTTTCACAAACCCTTAACAAAGTCATAGCACACCTGTCCTCAATAAGCCGGTCATTTTGAGGTCTGGCATGTCTATGTGGCGCAAAAATTGGGGGAGTTATTAGTCGTAGAACTTTTTGGCAGATAGAATAATAATAAGTATGTGGGATTTCAAGATTGTGCCTTGCTTGTCAGCAAGCACAATAATTATTGCTTTTATCTCGGAAATGGAAGGTGCAATCGTGATTCCGCCCACCAGTAGCGTACTTTTTCACCCCGATTCCAACGCCGCCATGCTTGAGTCTCTACGACTTACGGTTGCGGAGATACGTTGCTGTAGCGCCCCCCATAGGCAAACAATAGCGCCCCCTACATGCCAAATGACACTATCTCTTCTGAAATCAACTCAGAAGTGTCAAGTGTCATACAAGAAGGAAGGCTGGCCATAATGAGAATGAATCTGCACTTCCTGCCGCCCTTCAAAATAAAACCATTTAGAAGGGACAGGCACTGAATGCTGCTATAGCGCCCCCTAAAGGCTAAATGACAAAATACTTCTGATATAGGCTCAGAGTACATCCCTCCACACCTGTACCAAGTTTGGTTAGCATCGGACGATTTTTGTGAAATAGGCCCCACCCACAGAAGATTGGAAGTGGATTATATCGCAATGGTGTGTTTTTTTTTTGAACTTCCAAATCAGTGTTGTGCAGGACACTCCCAACATGATGTGTGCGTTGGTTTGGTGAAGATTGGACAGAATTTCAAGGAGAAATGGCAAAAAAACTGTTTTGGACAAAATGCAAAATGGCCGAAAATCTAGTCAGACGGAAATGGGCGTGGCCTAGTTGAGTAGATGCGGGAGGACCCAAGGAATCCAGGGAAAAAAGAATTTTGATGATAAACCCTACGGTTCAAAAGTTATCGAGCAAAAGGTAAGGAGGGCTGTTATAGCGCACCATATGGTCAATTGGTGCAATTTTTTCGGGGATAGTTAAAGACCCCTCAGTGCACCTCCCTACCAAGTTTCGTAGCTCTAGCTGTTTATGGTTTCTGAATTACACCTAATTTACTGCAAGATTTTGCAAGATTTTTCCAAACCCCATGCAAGTCAATGGGGAAAAAAATGGCGCTTAATGGCGAATTGCGGCCCAAACCGCTTTCACAAACCCTTAACAAAGTCATAGCACACCTGTCCCTCAATAAGCCGGTCATTTTGAGGTCTGGCATGTCTATGTGGCGCAAAAATTGGGGGAGTTATTAGTCGTAGAACTTTTTGGCAGATAGAATAATAATAAGTATGTGGGATTTCAAGATTGTGCCTTGCTTGTCAGCAAGCACAATAATTATTGCTTTTATCTCGGAAATGGAAGGTGCAATCGTGATTCCGCCCACCAGTAGCGTACTTTTTCACCCCGATTCCAACGCCGCCATGCTTGAGTCTCTACGACTTACGGTTGCGGAGATACGTTGCTGTAGCGCCCCCCATAGGCAAACAATAGCGCCCCCCTACATGCCAAATGACACTATCTCTTCTGAAATCAACTCAGAAGTGTCAAGTGTCATACAAGAAGGAAGGCTGGCCATAATGAGAATGAATCTGCACTTCCTGCCCGCCCTTCAAAATAAAACCATTTAGAAGGGACAGGCACTGAATGCTGCTATAGCGCCCCCTAAAGGCTAAATGACATACTTCTGATATAGGCTCAGAGTACATCCCTCCACACCTGTACCAAGTTTGGTTAGCATCGGACGATTTTTGTGAAATAGGCCCCACCCACAGAAGATTGGAAGTGGATTATATCGCAATGGTGTGTTTTTTTTTTGAACTTCCAAATCAGTGTTGTGCAGGACACTCCCAACATGATGTGTGCGTTGGTTTGGTGAAGATTGGACAAAATTCCAAGGAGAAATGGCAAAAAAAGGGTTTTGGACAAAATGCAAAATGGCGGAAAATCTAGTCAGACGCAAATGGGCGTGGCCTAGTTGAGTAGATGCGGGAGGACCCAAGGAATCCAGGGAAAAAATAATTTTGATGATAGACCCTACGGTTCAAAAGTTATGGACCAAAAGGTAAGGAGGGCTGTTATAGCGCCACCATATGGTCAATTGGTGCAATTTTTTCGGGGATAGTAAAAGACCCCTCAGTGCACCTCCCCATCAAGTTTCGTAATTCTAGCTCTTATGGTTTCTGAATTACACCTAATTTACTGCAAGATTTTGCAAGATTTTTCCAAACCCCATGCAAGTCAATGGGGAAAAAAATGGCGCTTAATGGCGAATTGCGGCCAAACCGCTTTCACAAACCCTTAACAAAGTCATAGCACACCTGTCCTCAATAAGCCGGTCATTTTGAGGTCTGGCATGTCTATGTGGCGCAAAATTGGGGGAGTTATTAGTCGTAGAACTTTTTGGCAGATAGAATAATAATAAGTATGTGGGATTTCAAGATTGTGCCTTGCTTGTCAGCAAGCACAATAATTATTGCTTTTATCTCGGAAACGGAAGGTGCAATCGTGATTCCGCCCACCACTAGCATACTTTTTCACCCCGATTCCAACGCCGCCATCCGTGAGTCTCTACGAGTTACGGTTGCGGAGATACGTTGCTGTAGCGCCCCCCATAGGCAAACAATAGCGCCCCCTACACGCCAAATGACACTATCTCTTCTGAAATCAACTCAGAAGTGTCAAGTGTCATACAAGAAGGAAGGCTGGCCATAATGAGAATGAATCTGCACTTCCTGCCGCCCTTCAAAATAAAACCATTTAGAAGGGACAGGCACTGAATGCTGCTATAGCGCCCCTAAAGGCTAAATGACAAAATACTTCTGATATAGGCTCAGAGTACATCCCTCCACACCTGTACCAAGTTTGGTTAGCATCGGACGATTTTTGTGAAATAGGCCCCACCCACAGAAGATTGGAAGTGGATTATATCGCAATGGTGTGTTTTTTTTTTGAACTTCCAAATCAGTGTTGTGCAGGACACTCCCAACATGATGTGTGCGTTGGTTTGGTGAAGATTGGACAAAATTCCAAGGAGAAATGGCAAAAAAAGGGTTTTGGACAAAATGCAAAATGGCGGAAAATCTAGTCAGACGCAAATGGGCGTGGCCTAGTTGAGTAGATGCGGGAGGACCCAAGGAATCCAGGGAAAAAATAATTTTGATGATAGACCCTACGGTTCAAAAGTTATGGACCAAAAGGTAAGGAGGGCTGTTATAGCGCCACCATATGGTCAATTGGTGCAATTTTTTCGGGGATAGTAAAAGACCCCTCAGTGCACCTCCCCATCAAGTTTCGTAATTCTAGCTCTTATGGTTTCTGAATTACACCTAATTTACTGCAAGCAAGATTTTGCAAGATTTTTCCAAACCCCATGCAAGTCAATGGGGAAAAAAATGGCGCTTAATGGCGAATTGCGGCCAAACCGCTTTCACAAACCCTTAACAAAGTCATAGCACACCTGTCCTCAATAAGCCGGTCATTTTGAGGTCTGGCATGTCTATGTGGCGCAAAAATTGGGGGAGTTATTAGTCGTAGAACTTTTTGGCAGATAGAATAATAATAAGTATGTGGGATTTCAAGATTGTGCCTTGCTTGTCAGCAAGCACAATAATTATTGCTTTTATCTCGGAAACGGAAGGTGCAATCGTGATTCCGCCCACCACTAGCATACTTTTTCACCCCGATTCCAACGCCGCCATCCGTGAGTCTCTACGAGTTACGGTTGCGGAGATACGTTGCTGTAGCGCCCCCCATAGGCAAACAATAGCGCCCCCTACACGCCAATGACACTATCTCTTCTGAAATCAACTCAGAAGTGTCAAGTGTCATACAAGAAGGAAGGCTGGCCATAATGAGAATGAATCTGCACTTCCTGCCGCCCTTCAAAATAAAACCATTTAGAAGGGACAGGCACTGAATGCTGCTATAGCGCCCCCTAAAGGCTAAATGACAAAATACTTCTGATATAGGCTCAGAGTACATCCCTCCACACCTGTACCAAGTTTGGTTAGCATCGGACGATTTTTGTGAAATAGGCCCCACCCACAGAAGATTGGAAGTGGATTATATCGCAATGGTGTGTTTTTTTTTTTGAACTTCCAAATCAGTGTTGTGCAGGACACTCCCAACATGATGTGTGCGTTGGTTTGGTGAAGATTGGACAAAATTCCAAGGAGAAATGGCAAAAAAAGGGTTTTGGACAAAATGCAAAATGGCGGAAAATCTAGTCAGACGCAAATGGGCGTGGCCTAGTTGAGTAGATGCGGGAGGACCCAAGGAATCCAGGGAAAAAATAATTTTGATGATAGACCCTACGGTTCAAAAGTTATGGACCAAAAGGTAAGGAGGGCTGTTATAGCGCCACCATATGGTCAATTGGTGCAATTTTTTCGGGGATAGTAAAAGACCCCTCAGTGCACCTCCCCATCAAGTTTCGTAATTCTAGCTCTTATGGTTTCTGAATTACACCTAATTTACTGCAAGATTTTGCAAGATTTTTCCAAACCCCATGCAAGTCAATGGGGAAAAAAATGGCGCTTAATGGCGAATTGCGGCCAAACCGCTTTCACAAACCCTTAACAAAGTCATAGCACACCTGTCCTCAATAAGCCGGTCATTTTGAGGTCTGGCATGTCTATGTGGCGCAAAAATTGGGGGAGTTATTAGTCGTAGAACTTTTTGGCAGATAGAATAATAATAAGTATGTGGGATTTCAAGATTGTGCCTTGCTTGTCAGCAAGCACAATAATTATTGCTTTTATCTCGGAAACGGAAGGTGCAATCGTGATTCCGCCCACCACTAGCATACTTTTTCACCCCGATTCCAACGCCGCCATCCGTGAGTCTCTACGAGTTACGGTTGCGGAGATACGTTGCTGTAGCGCCCCCCATAGGCAAACAATAGCGCCCCCTACACGCCAAATGACACTATCTCTTCTGAAATCAACTCAGAAGTGTCAAGTGTCATACAAGAAGGAAGGCTGGCCATAATGAGAATGAATCTGCACTTCCTGCCGCCCTTCAAAATAAAACCATTTAGAAGGGACAGGCACTGAATGCTGCTATAGCGCCCCCTAAAGGCTAAATGACAAAATACTTCTGATATAGGCTCAGAGTACATCCCTCCACACCTGTACCAAGTTTGGTTAGCATCGGACGATTTTTGTGAAATAGGCCCCACCCACAGAAGATTGGAAGTGGATTATATCGCAATGGTGTGTTTTTTTTTTGAACTTCCAAATCAGTGTTGTGCAGGACACTCCCAACATGATGTGTGCGTTGGTTTGGTGAAGATTGGACAAAATTCCAAGGAGAAATGGCAAAAAAAGGGTTTTGGACAAAATGCAAAATGGCGGAAAATCTAGTCAGACGCAAATGGGCGTGGCCTAGTTGAGTAGATGCGGGAGGACCCAAGGAATCCAGGGAAAAAATAATTTTGATGATAGACCCTACGGTTCAAAAGTTATGGACCAAAAGGTAAGGAGGGCTGTTATAGCGCCACCATATGGTCAATTGGTGCAATTTTTTCGGGGATAGTAAAAGACCCCTCAGTGCACCTCCCCATCAAGTTTCGTAATTCTAGCTCTTATGGTTTCTGAATTACACCTAATTTACTGCAAGATTTTGCAAGATTTTTCCAAACCCCATGCAAGTCAATGGGGAAAAAAATGGCGCTTAATGGCGAATTGCGGCCAAACCGCTTTCACAAACCCTTAACAAAGTCATAGCACACCTGTCCTCAATAAGCCGGTCATTTTGAGGTCTGGCATGTCTATGTGGCGCAAAAATTGGGGGAGTTATTAGTCGTAGAACTTTTTGGCAGATAGAATAATAATAAGTATGTGGGATTTCAAGATTGTGCCTTGCTTGTCAGCAAGCACAATAATTATTGCTTTTATCTCGGAAACGGAAGGTGCAATCGTGATTCCGCCCACCACTAGCATACTTTTTCACCCCGATTCCAACGCCGCCATCCGTGAGTCTCTACGAGTTACGGTTGCGGAGATACGTTGCTGTAGCGCCCCCCATAGGCAAACAATAGCGCCCCCTACACGCCAAATGACACTATCTCTTCTGAAATCAACTCAGAAGTGTCAAGTGTCATACAAGAAGGAAGGCTGGCCATAATGAGAATGAATCTGCACTTCCTGCCGCCCTTCAAAATAAAACCATTTAGAAGGGACAGGCACTGAATGCTGCTATAGCGCCCCCTAAAGGCTAAATGACAAAATACTTCTGATATAGGCTCAGAGTACATCCCTCCACACCTGTACCAAGTTTGGTTAGCATCGGACGATTTTTGTGAAATAGGCCCCACCCACAGAAGATTGGAAGTGGATTATATCGCAATGGTGTGTTTTTTTTTTGAACTTCCAAATCAGTGTTGTGCAGGACACTCCCAACATGATGTGTGCGTTGGTTTGGTGAAGATTGGACAAAATTCCAAGGAGAAATGGCAAAAAAAGGGTTTTGGACAAAATGCAAAATGGCGGAAAATCTAGTCAGACGCAAATGGGCGTGGCCTAGTTGAGTAGATGCGGGAGGACCCAAGGAATCCAGGGAAAAAATAATTTTGATGATAGACCCTACGGTTCAAAAGTTATGGACCAAAAGGTAAGGAGGGCTGTTATAGCGCCACCATATGGTCAATTGGTGCAATTTTTTCGGGGATAGTAAAAGACCCCTCAGTGCACCTCCCCATCAAGTTTCGTAATTCTAGCTCTTATGGTTTCTGAATTACACCTAATTTACTGCAAGATTTTGCAAGATTTTTCCAAACCCCATGCAAGTCAATGGGGAAAAAAATGGCGCTTAATGGCGAATTGCGGCCAAACCGCTTTCACAAACCCTTAACAAAGTCATAGCACACCTGTCCTCAATAAGCCGGTCATTTTGAGGTCTGGCATGTCTATGTGGCGCAAAAATTGGGGGAGTTATTAGTCGTAGAACTTTTTGGCAGATAGAATAATAATAAGTATGTGGGATTTCAAGATTGTGCCTTGCTTGTCAGCAAGCACAATAATTATTGCTTTTATCTCGGAAACGGAAGGTGCAATCGTGATTCCGCCCACCACTAGCATACTTTTTCACCCCGATTCCAACGCCGCCATCCGTGAGTCTCTACGAGTTACGGTTGCGGAGATACGTTGCTGTAGCGCCCCCCATAGGCAAACAATAGCGCCCCCTACACGCCAAATGACACTATCTCTTCTGAAATCAACTCAGAAGTGTCAAGTGTCATACAAGAAGGAAGGCTGGCCATAATGAGAATGAATCTGCACTTCCTGCCGCCCTTCAAAATAAAACCATTTAGAAGGGACAGGCACTGAATGCTGCTATAGCGCCCCCTAAAGGCTAAATGACAAAATACTTCTGATATAGGCTCAGAGTACATCCCTCCACACCTGTACCAAGTTTGGTTAGCATCGGACGATTTTTGTGAAATAGGCCCCACCCACAGAAGATTGGAAGTGGATTATATCGCAATGGTGTGTTTTTTTTTTGAACTTCCAAATCAGTGTTGTGCAGGACACTCCCAACATGATGTGTGCGTTGGTTTGGTGAAGATTGGACAAAATTCCAAGGAGAAATGGCAAAAAAAGGGTTTTGGACAAAATGCAAAATGGCGGAAAATCTAGTCAGACGCAAATGGGCGTGGCCTAGTTGAGTAGATGCGGGAGGACCCAAGGAATCCAGGGAAAAAATAATTTTGATGATAGACCCTACGGTTCAAAAGTTATGGACCAAAAGGTAAGGAGGGCTGTTATAGCGCCACCATATGGTCAATTGGTGCAATTTTTTCGGGGATAGTAAAAGACCCCTCAGTGCACCTCCCCATCAAGTTTCGTAATTCTAGCTCTTATGGTTTCTGAATTACACCTAATTTACTGCAAGATTTTGCAAGATTTTTCCAAACCCCATGCAAGTCAATGGGGAAAAAAATGGCGCTTAATGGCGAATTGCGGCCAAACCGCTTTCACAAACCCTTAACAAAGTCATAGCACACCTGTCCTCAATAAGCCGGTCATTTTGAGGTCTGGCATGTCTATGTGGCGCAAAAATTGGGGGAGTTATTAGTCGTAGAACTTTTTGGCAGATAGAATAATAATAAGTATGTGGGATTTCAAGATTGTGCCTTGCTTGTCAGCAAGCACAATAATTATTGCTTTTATCTCGGAAACGGAAGGTGCAATCGTGATTCCGCCCACCACTAGCATACTTTTTCACCCCGATTCCAACGCCGCCATCCGTGAGTCTCTACGAGTTACGGTTGCGGAGATACGTTGCTGTAGCGCCCCCCATAGGCAAACAATAGCGCCCCCTACACGCCAAATGACACTATCTCTTCTGAAATCAACTCAGAAGTGTCAAGTGTCATACAAGAAGGAAGGCTGGCCATAATGAGAATGAATCTGCACTTCCTGCCGCCCTTCAAAATAAAACCATTTAGAAGGGACAGGCACTGAATGCTGCTATAGCGCCCCCTAAAGGCTAAATGACAAAATACTTCTGATATAGGCTCAGAGTACATCCCTCCACACCTGTACCAAGTTTGGTTAGCATCGGACGATTTTTGTGAAATAGGCCCCACCCACAGAAGATTGGAAGTGGATTATATCGCAATGGTGTGTTTTTTTTTTGAACTTCCAAATCAGTGTTGTGCAGGACACTCCCAACATGATGTGTGCGTTGGTTTGGTGAAGATTGGACAAAATTCCAAGGAGAAATGGCAAAAAAAGGGTTTTGGACAAAATGCAAAATGGCGGAAAATCTAGTCAGACGCAAATGGGCGTGGCCTAGTTGAGTAGATGCGGGAGGACCCAAGGAATCCAGGGAAAAAATAATTTTGATGATAGACCCTACGGTTCAAAAGTTATGGACCAAAAGGTAAGGAGGGCTGTTATAGCGCCACCATATGGTCAATTGGTGCAATTTTTTCGGGGATAGTAAAAGACCCCTCAGTGCACCTCCCCATCAAGTTTCGTAATTCTAGCTCTTATGGTTTCTGAATTACACCTAATTTACTGCAAGATTTTGCAAGATTTTTCCAAACCCCATGCAAGTCAATGGGGAAAAAAATGGCGCTTAATGGCGAATTGCGGCCAAACCGCTTTCACAAACCCTTAACAAAGTCATAGCACACCTGTCCTCAATAAGCCGGTCATTTTGAGGTCTGGCATGTCTATGTGGCGCAAAAATTGGGGGAGTTATTAGTCGTAGAACTTTTTGGCAGATAGAATAATAATAAGTATGTGGGATTTCAAGATTGTGCCTTGCTTGTCAGCAAGCACAATAATTATTGCTTTTATCTCGGAAACGGAAGGTGCAATCGTGATTCCGCCCACCACTAGCATACTTTTTCACCCCGATTCCAACGCCGCCATCCGTGAGTCTCTACGAGTTACGGTTGCGGAGATACGTTGCTGTAGCGCCCCCCATAGGCAAACAATAGCGCCCCCTACACGCCAAATGACACTATCTCTTCTGAAATCAACTCAGAAGTGTCAAGTGTCATACAAGAAGGAAGGCTGGCCATAATGAGAATGAATCTGCACTTCCTGCCGCCCTTCAAAATAAAACCATTTAGAAGGGACAGGCACTGAATGCTGCTATAGCGCCCCCTAAAGGCTAAATGACAAAATACTTCTGATATAGGCTCAGAGTACATCCCTCCACACCTGTACCAAGTTTGGTTAGCATCGGACGATTTTTGTGAAATAGGCCCCACCCACAGAAGATTGGAAGTGGATTATATCGCAATGGTGTGTTTTTTTTTTGAACTTCCAAATCAGTGTTGTGCAGGACACTCCCAACATGATGTGTGCGTTGGTTTGGTGAAGATTGGACAAAATTCCAAGGAGAAATGGCAAAAAAAGGGTTTTGGACAAAATGCAAAATGGCGGAAAATCTAGTCAGACGCAAATGGGCGTGGCCTAGTTGAGTAGATGCGGGAGGACCCAAGGAATCCAGGGAAAAAATAATTTTGATGATAGACCCTACGGTTCAAAAGTTATGGACCAAAAGGTAAGGAGGGCTGTTATAGCGCCACCATATGGTCAATTGGTGCAATTTTTTCGGGGATAGTAAAAGACCCCTCAGTGCACCTCCCCATCAAGTTTCGTAATTCTAGCTCTTATGGTTTCTGAATTACACCTAATTTACTGCAAGATTTTGCAAGATTTTTCCAAACCCCATGCAAGTCAATGGGGAAAAAAATGGCGCTTAATGGCGAATTGCGGCCAAACCGCTTTCACAAACCCTTAACAAAGTCATAGCACACCTGTCCTCAATAAGCCGGTCATTTTGAGGTCTGGCATGTCTATGTGGCGCAAAAATTGGGGGAGTTATTAGTCGTAGAACTTTTTGGCAGATAGAATAATAATAAGTATGTGGGATTTCAAGATTGTGCCTTGCTTGTCAGCAAGCACAATAATTATTGCTTTTATCTCGGAAACGGAAGGTGCAATCGTGATTCCGCCCACCACTAGCATACTTTTTCACCCCGATTCCAACGCCGCCATCCGTGAGTCTCTACGAGTTACGGTTGCGGAGATACGTTGCTGTAGCGCCCCCCATAGGCAAACAATAGCGCCCCCTACACGCCAAATGACACTATCTCTTCTGAAATCAACTCAGAAGTGTCAAGTGTCATACAAGAAGGAAGGCTGGCCATAATGAGAATGAATCTGCACTTCCTGCCGCCCTTCAAAATAAAACCATTTAGAAGGGACAGGCACTGAATGCTGCTATAGCGCCCCCTAAAGGCTAAATGACAAAATACTTCTGATATAGGCTCAGAGTACATCCCTCCACACCTGTACCAAGTTTGGTTAGCATCGGACGATTTTTGTGAAATAGGCCCCACCCACAGAAGATTGGAAGTGGATTATATCGCAATGGTGTGTTTTTTTTTTGAACTTCCAAATCAGTGTTGTGCAGGACACTCCCAACATGATGTGTGCGTTGGTTTGGTGAAGATTGGACAAAATTCCAAGGAGAAATGGCAAAAAAAGGGTTTTGGACAAAATGCAAAATGGCGGAAAATCTAGTCAGACGCAAATGGGCGTGGCCTAGTTGAGTAGATGCGGGAGGACCCAAGGAATCCAGGGAAAAAATAATTTTGATGATAGACCCTACGGTTCAAAAGTTATGGACCAAAAGGTAAGGAGGGCTGTTATAGCGCCACCATATGGTCAATTGGTGCAATTTTTTCGGGGATAGTAAAAGACCCCTCAGTGCACCTCCCCATCAAGTTTCGTAATTCTAGCTCTTATGGTTTCTGAATTACACCTAATTTACTGCAAGATTTTGCAAGATTTTTCCAAACCCCATGCAAGTCAATGGGGAAAAAAATGGCGCTTAATGGCGAATTGCGGCCAAACCGCTTTCACAAACCCTTAACAAAGTCATAGCACACCTGTCCTCAATAAGCCGGTCATTTTGAGGTCTGGCATGTCTATGTGGCGCAAAAATTGGGGGAGTTATTAGTCGTAGAACTTTTTGGCAGATAGAATAATAATAAGTATGTGGGATTTCAAGATTGTGCCTTGCTTGTCAGCAAGCACAATAATTATTGCTTTTATCTCGGAAACGGAAGGTGCAATCGTGATTCCGCCCACCACTAGCATACTTTTTCACCCCGATTCCAACGCCGCCATCCGTGAGTCTCTACGAGTTACGGTTGCGGAGATACGTTGCTGTAGCGCCCCCCATAGGCAAACAATAGCGCCCCCTACACGCCAAATGACACTATCTCTTCTGAAATCAACTCAGAAGTGTCAAGTGTCATACAAGAAGGAAGGCTGGCCATAATGAGAATGAATCTGCACTTCCTGCCGCCCTTCAAAATAAAACCATTTAGAAGGGACAGGCACTGAATGCTGCTATAGCGCCCCCTAAAGGCTAAATGACAAAATACTTCTGATATAGGCTCAGAGTACATCCCTCCACACCTGTACCAAGTTTGGTTAGCATCGGACGATTTTTGTGAAATAGGCCCCACCCACAGAAGATTGGAAGTGGATTATATCGCAATGGTGTGTTTTTTTTTTGAACTTCCAAATCAGTGTTGTGCAGGACACTCCCAACATGATGTGTGCGTTGGTTTGGTGAAGATTGGACAAAATTCCAAGGAGAAATGGCAAAAAAAGGGTTTTGGACAAAATGCAAAATGGCGGAAAATCTAGTCAGACGCAAATGGGCGTGGCCTAGTTGAGTAGATGCGGGAGGACCCAAGGAATCCAGGGAAAAAATAATTTTGATGATAGACCCTACGGTTCAAAAGTTATGGACCAAAAGGTAAGGAGGGCTGTTATAGCGCCACCATATGGTCAATTGGTGCAATTTTTTCGGGGATAGTAAAAGACCCCTCAGTGCACCTCCCCATCAAGTTTCGTAATTCTAGCTCTTATGGTTTCTGAATTACACCTAATTTACTGCAAGATTTTGCAAGATTTTTCCAAACCCCATGCAAGTCAATGGGGAAAAAAATGGCGCTTAATGGCGAATTGCGGCCAAACCGCTTTCACAAACCCTTAACAAAGTCATAGCACACCTGTCCTCAATAAGCCGGTCATTTTGAGGTCTGGCATGTCTATGTGGCGCAAAAATTGGGGGAGTTATTAGTCGTAGAACTTTTTGGCAGATAGAATAATAATAAGTATGTGGGATTTCAAGATTGTGCCTTGCTTGTCAGCAAGCACAATAATTATTGCTTTTATCTCGGAAACGGAAGGTGCAATCGTGATTCCGCCCACCACTAGCATACTTTTTCACCCCGATTCCAACGCCGCCATCCGTGAGTCTCTACGAGTTACGGTTGCGGAGATACGTTGCTGTAGCGCCCCCCATAGGCAAACAATAGCGCCCCCTACACGCCAAATGACACTATCTCTTCTGAAATCAACTCAGAAGTGTCAAGTGTCATACAAGAAGGAAGGCTGGCCATAATGAGAATGAATCTGCACTTCCTGCCGCCCTTCAAAATAAAACCATTTAGAAGGGACAGGCACTGAATGCTGCTATAGCGCCCCCTAAAGGCTAAATGACAAAATACTTCTGATATAGGCTCAGAGTACATCCCTCCACACCTGTACCAAGTTTGGTTAGCATCGGACGATTTTTGTGAAATAGGCCCCACCCACAGAAGATTGGAAGTGGATTATATCGCAATGGTGTGTTTTTTTTTTGAACTTCCAAATCAGTGTTGTGCAGGACACTCCCAACATGATGTGTGCGTTGGTTTGGTGAAGATTGGACAAAATTCCAAGGAGAAATGGCAAAAAAAGGGTTTTGGACAAAATGCAAAATGGCGGAAAATCTAGTCAGACGCAAATGGGCGTGGCCTAGTTGAGTAGATGCGGGAGGACCCAAGGAATCCAGGGAAAAAATAATTTTGATGATAGACCCTACGGTTCAAAAGTTATGGACCAAAAGGTAAGGAGGGCTGTTATAGCGCCACCATATGGTCAATTGGTGCAATTTTTTCGGGGATAGTAAAAGACCCCTCAGTGCACCTCCCCATCAAGTTTCGTAATTCTAGCTCTTATGGTTTCTGAATTACACCTAATTTACTGCAAGATTTTGCAAGATTTTTCCAAACCCCATGCAAGTCAATGGGGAAAAAAATGGCGCTTAATGGCGAATTGCGGCCAAACCGCTTTCACAAACCCTTAACAAAGTCATAGCACACCTGTCCTCAATAAGCCGGTCATTTTGAGGTCTGGCATGTCTATGTGGCGCAAAAATTGGGGGAGTTATTAGTCGTAGAACTTTTTGGCAGATAGAATAATAATAAGTATGTGGGATTTCAAGATTGTGCCTTGCTTGTCAGCAAGCACAATAATTATTGCTTTTATCTCGGAAACGGAAGGTGCAATCGTGATTCCGCCCACCACTAGCATACTTTTTCACCCCGATTCCAACGCCGCCATCCGTGAGTCTCTACGAGTTACGGTTGCGGAGATACGTTGCTGTAGCGCCCCCCATAGGCAAACAATAGCGCCCCCTACACGCCAAATGACACTATCTCTTCTGAAATCAACTCAGAAGTGTCAAGTGTCATACAAGAAGGAAGGCTGGCCATAATGAGAATGAATCTGCACTTCCTGCCGCCCTTCAAAATAAAACCATTTAGAAGGGACAGGCACTGAATGCTGCTATAGCGCCCCCTAAAGGCTAAATGACAAAATACTTCTGATATAGGCTCAGAGTACATCCCTCCACACCTGTACCAAGTTTGGTTAGCATCGGACGATTTTTGTGAAATAGGCCCCACCCACAGAAGATTGGAAGTGGATTATATCGCAATGGTGTGTTTTTTTTTTGAACTTCCAAATCAGTGTTGTGCAGGACACTCCCAACATGATGTGTGCGTTGGTTTGGTGAAGATTGGACAAAATTCCAAGGAGAAATGGCAAAAAAAGGGTTTTGGACAAAATGCAAAATGGCGGAAAATCTAGTCAGACGCAAATGGGCGTGGCCTAGTTGAGTAGATGCGGGAGGACCCAAGGAATCCAGGGAAAAAATAATTTTGATGATAGACCCTACGGTTCAAAAGTTATGGACCAAAAGGTAAGGAGGGCTGTTATAGCGCCACCATATGGTCAATTGGTGCAATTTTTTCGGGGATAGTAAAAGACCCCTCAGTGCACCTCCCCATCAAGTTTCGTAATTCTAGCTCTTATGGTTTCTGAATTACACCTAATTTACTGCAAGATTTTGCAAGATTTTTCCAAACCCCATGCAAGTCAATGGGGAAAAAAATGGCGCTTAATGGCGAATTGCGGCCAAACCGCTTTCACAAACCCTTAACAAAGTCATAGCACACCTGTCCTCAATAAGCCGGTCATTTTGAGGTCTGGCATGTCTATGTGGCGCAAAAATTGGGGGAGTTATTAGTCGTAGAACTTTTTGGCAGATAGAATAATAATAAGTATGTGGGATTTCAAGATTGTGCCTTGCTTGTCAGCAAGCACAATAATTATTGCTTTTATCTCGGAAACGGAAGGTGCAATCGTGATTCCGCCCACCACTAGCATACTTTTTCACCCCGATTCCAACGCCGCCATCCGTGAGTCTCTACGAGTTACGGTTGCGGAGATACGTTGCTGTAGCGCCCCCCATAGGCAAACAATAGCGCCCCCTACACGCCAAATGACACTATCTCTTCTGAAATCAACTCAGAAGTGTCAAGTGTCATACAAGAAGGAAGGCTGGCCATAATGAGAATGAATCTGCACTTCCTGCCGCCCTTCAAAATAAAACCATTTAGAAGGGACAGGCACTGAATGCTGCTATAGCGCCCCCTAAAGGCTAAATGACAAAATACTTCTGATATAGGCTCAGAGTACATCCCTCCACACCTGTACCAAGTTTGGTTAGCATCGGACGATTTTTGTGAAATAGGCCCCACCCACAGAAGATTGGAAGTGGATTATATCGCAATGGTGTGTTTTTTTTTTGAACTTCCAAATCAGTGTTGTGCAGGACACTCCCAACATGATGTGTGCGTTGGTTTGGTGAAGATTGGACAAAATTCCAAGGAGAAATGGCAAAAAAAGGGTTTTGGACAAAATGCAAAATGGCGGAAAATCTAGTCAGACGCAAATGGGCGTGGCCTAGTTGAGTAGATGCGGGAGGACCCAAGGAATCCAGGGAAAAAATAATTTTGATGATAGACCCTACGGTTCAAAAGTTATGGACCAAAAGGTAAGGAGGGCTGTTATAGCGCCACCATATGGTCAATTGGTGCAATTTTTTCGGGGATAGTAAAAGACCCCTCAGTGCACCTCCCCATCAAGTTTCGTAATTCTAGCTCTTATGGTTTCTGAATTACACCTAATTTACTGCAAGATTTTGCAAGATTTTTCCAAACCCCATGCAAGTCAATGGGGAAAAAAATGGCGCTTAATGGCGAATTGCGGCCAAACCGCTTTCACAAACCCTTAACAAAGTCATAGCACACCTGTCCTCAATAAGCCGGTCATTTTGAGGTCTGGCATGTCTATGTGGCGCAAAAATTGGGGGAGTTATTAGTCGTAGAACTTTTTGGCAGATAGAATAATAATAAGTATGTGGGATTTCAAGATTGTGCCTTGCTTGTCAGCAAGCACAATAATTATTGCTTTTATCTCGGAAACGGAAGGTGCAATCGTGATTCCGCCCACCACTAGCATACTTTTTCACCCCGATTCCAACGCCGCCATCCGTGAGTCTCTACGAGTTACGGTTGCGGAGATACGTTGCTGTAGCGCCCCCCATAGGCAAACAATAGCGCCCCCTACACGCCAAATGACACTATCTCTTCTGAAATCAACTCAGAAGTGTCAAGTGTCATACAAGAAGGAAGGCTGGCCATAATGAGAATGAATCTGCACTTCCTGCCGCCCTTCAAAATAAAACCATTTAGAAGGGACAGGCACTGAATGCTGCTATAGCGCCCCCTAAAGGCTAAATGACAAAATACTTCTGATATAGGCTCAGAGTACATCCCTCCACACCTGTACCAAGTTTGGTTAGCATCGGACGATTTTTGTGAAATAGGCCCCACCCACAGAAGATTGGAAGTGGATTATATCGCAATGGTGTGTTTTTTTTTTGAACTTCCAAATCAGTGTTGTGCAGGACACTCCCAACATGATGTGTGCGTTGGTTTGGTGAAGATTGGACAAAATTCCAAGGAGAAATGGCAAAAAAAGGGTTTTGGACAAAATGCAAAATGGCGGAAAATCTAGTCAGACGCAAATGGGCGTGGCCTAGTTGAGTAGATGCGGGAGGACCCAAGGAATCCAGGGAAAAAATAATTTTGATGATAGACCCTACGGTTCAAAAGTTATGGACCAAAAGGTAAGGAGGGCTGTTATAGCGCCACCATATGGTCAATTGGTGCAATTTTTTCGGGGATAGTAAAAGACCCCTCAGTGCACCTCCCCATCAAGTTTCGTAATTCTAGCTCTTATGGTTTCTGAATTACACCTAATTTACTGCAAGATTTTGCAAGATTTTTCCAAACCCCATGCAAGTCAATGGGGAAAAAAATGGCGCTTAATGGCGAATTGCGGCCAAACCGCTTTCACAAACCCTTAACAAAGTCATAGCACACCTGTCCTCAATAAGCCGGTCATTTTGAGGTCTGGCATGTCTATGTGGCGCAAAAATTGGGGGAGTTATTAGTCGTAGAACTTTTTGGCAGATAGAATAATAACTAGAATGTCTACATTTCCTACCGAAAATGTAATTGTGCTTGCGTCCTCGCCATGCACCGCCTGGCTTGCAAGGTCCCTGCCCATGCAATTAGGGGGACTAATGCTGCCTTCCAGACACCTGGGACGTGGGTGTTTCCCATTGGAAAAGTCCCAGTCCCCACCTTCAACACAACCCTTTGAAACTGGTGGAGCCTGGGCCGGTGGAGGTCAGGAGTTTGGACTTAACGTCCCCAGATCGAGATGATGGCTTGTGAGCTGGAGGTGGATGGATGGAGTCTATGAGTGTGACAGGAGCATCTATGAAAGGAGAGCAGAGCAGTTTTCACCTGTCCACATGCAGCAGCATGACCGAAGCGTCAGATTAGCTCGCGAATAGCGGCCAAACCGCTTGACAAAACCCTTTGCCAAGTCAGAGCATGTCCTCAATGAGCCGCTCATTTTGAGGTATGGCATGTCTATGTCGTGTGAAAGATGTGGGAGTTATTACGCGCCGAACTTTGTGGCAGATATATTCCGGGCCTTGCCCCCCTTAATTTTCCACCCCGAGTCCTACGCCGCCATCCGTGAGTGTTGCCCCCCTTAATTTTCCACCCCGATTCCAACGCCGCCATTCGTGAGTCTCTACGAGTTACGGTTGCGGAGATACGTTGCTGTAGCGCCCCCCATAGGCAAACAATAGCGCCCCCTACACGCCAAATTACACTATCTCTTCTGAAATCAACTCAGAAGTGTCAAGTGTCATACAAGAAGGAAGGCTGGCCATAATGAGAATGAATCCGCACTTCCTGCCGCCCTTCAAAATAAAACAATTGAGAAGGGACAGGCACTGAATGCTGCTATAGCGCCCCCTAAAGGCTAAATGACAAAATACTTCTGATATAGGCTCAGAGTACATCCCTCCACACCTGTACCAAGTTTGGTTAGCATCGGACGATTTTTGTGAAATAGGCCCCACCCACAGAAGATTGGAAGTGGATTATATCGCAATGGTGTGTTTTTTTTTTTTACTTCCAAATCAGTGTTGTGCAGGACAGTCCCCACATGTGATGTGCGTTGGTTTGGTGAAGATTGGACAAAATTTCTAGGAGAAATGGCAAAAAAACGGTTTTGGACTAAATGCAAAATGGCGGAAAATCTAGTCAGACGGAAATGGGCGTGGCCTAGTTGAGTAGATGCGGGAGGACTCAAGGAATCCAGGGAAAAAAGAATTTTGATGATAAACCCTACGGTTCAAAAGTTATCAAGCAAAAGGTAAGGAGGGCTGTTATAGCGCCACCATATGGTCAATTGGTGCAATCTTTTCGGGGATAGTAAAAGACCCCTCAGTGCACCTCCTCATCAAGTTTCGTAGCTCTAGCTCTTATGGTTTCTGAATTACACCTAATTTACTGCAAGATTTTGCAAGATTTTTCCAAACCCCATGCAAGTCAATGGGGAAAAAAATGGCGCTTAATGGCGAATTGCGGCCAAACCGCTTTCACAAACCCTTAGCAAAGTCATAGCACACCTGTCCTCAATAAGCCGGTCATTTTGAGGTCTGGCATGTCTATGTGGCGCAAAAATTGGGGGCGTTGTTACGCGCAGAAGTTTTTGGCAGATATAAGAATAATAATAATAATAATAAGTATGTGGGATTTCAAGATTGTGCCTTGCTTGTCAGCAAGCACAATAATAAGTATGTGGGATTTCAAGATTGTGCCTTGCTTGTCAGCAAGCACAATAATTATTGCTTTTATCTCGGAAACGGAAGGTGCAATCGTGATTCCGCCCACCACTAGCATACTTTTTCACCCCGATTCCAACGCCGCCATCCGTGAGTCTCTACGAGTTACGGTTGCGGAGATACGTTGCTGTAGCGCCCCCCATAGGCAAACAATAGCGCCCCCTACACGCCAAATGACACTATCTCTTCTGAAATCAACTCAGAAGTGTCAAGTGTCATACAAGAAGGAAGGCTGGCCATAATGAGAATGAATCTGCACTTCCTGCCGCCCTTCAAAATAAAACCATTTAGAAGGGACAGGCACTGAATGCTGCTATAGCGCCCCCTAAAGGCTAAATGACAAAATACTTCTGATATAGGCTCAGAGTACATCCCTCCACACCTGTACCAAGTTTGGTTAGCATCGGACGATTTTTGTGAAATAGGCCCCACCCACAGAAGATTGGAAGTGGATTATATCGCAATGGTGTGTTTTTTTTTTGAACTTCCAAATCAGTGTTGTGCAGGACACTCCCAACATGATGTGTGCGTTGGTTTGGTGAAGATTGGACAAAATTCCAAGGAGAAATGGCAAAAAAAGGGTTTTGGACAAAATGCAAAATGGCGGAAAATCTAGTCAGACGCAAATGGGCGTGGCCTAGTTGAGTAGATGCGGGAGGACCCAAGGAATCCAGGGAAAAAATAATTTTGATGATAGACCCTACGGTTCAAAAGTTATGGACCAAAAGGTAAGGAGGGCTGTTATAGCGCCACCATATGGTCAATTGGTGCAATTTTTTCGGGGATAGTAAAAGACCCCTCAGTGCACCTCCCCATCAAGTTTCGTAATTCTAGCTCTTATGGTTTCTGAATTACACCTAATTTACTGCAAGATTTTGCAAGATTTTTCCAAACCCCATGCAAGTCAATGGGGAAAAAAATGGCGCTTAATGGCGAATTGCGGCCAAACCGCTTTCACAAACCCTTAACAAAGTCATAGCACACCTGTCCTCAATAAGCCGGTCATTTTGAGGTCTGGCATGTCTATGTGGCGCAAAAATTGGGGGAGTTATTAGTCGTAGAACTTTTTGGCAGATAGAATAATAATAAGTATGTGGGATTTCAAGATTGTGCCTTGCTTGTCAGCAAGCACAATAATTATTGCTTTTATCTCGGAAACGGAAGGTGCAATCGTGATTCCGCCCACCACTAGCATACTTTTTCACCCCGATTCCAACGCCGCCATCCGTGAGTCTCTACGAGTTACGGTTGCGGAGATACGTTGCTGTAGCGCCCCCCATAGGCAAACAATAGCGCCCCCTACACGCCAAATGACACTATCTCTTCTGAAATCAACTCAGAAGTGTCAAGTGTCATACAAGAAGGAAGGCTGGCCATAATGAGAATGAATCTGCACTTCCTGCCGCCCTTCAAAATAAAACCATTTAGAAGGGACAGGCACTGAATGCTGCTATAGCGCCCCCTAAAGGCTAAATGACAAAATACTTCTGATATAGGCTCAGAGTACATCCCTCCACACCTGTACCAAGTTTGGTTAGCATCGGACGATTTTTGTGAAATAGGCCCCACCCACAGAAGATTGGAAGTGGATTATATCGCAATGGTGTGTTTTTTTTTTGAACTTCCAAATCAGTGTTGTGCAGGACACTCCCAACATGATGTGTGCGTTGGTTTGGTGAAGATTGGACAAAATTCCAAGGAGAAATGGCAAAAAAAGGGTTTTGGACAAAATGCAAAATGGCGGAAAATCTAGTCAGACGCAAATGGGCGTGGCCTAGTTGAGTAGATGCGGGAGGACCCAAGGAATCCAGGGAAAAAATAATTTTGATGATAGACCCTACGGTTCAAAAGTTATGGACCAAAAGGTAAGGAGGGCTGTTATAGCGCCACCATATGGTCAATTGGTGCAATTTTTTCGGGGATAGTAAAAGACCCCTCAGTGCACCTCCCCATCAAGTTTCGTAATTCTAGCTCTTATGGTTTCTGAATTACACCTAATTTACTGCAAGATTTTGCAAGATTTTTCCAAACCCCATGCAAGTCAATGGGGAAAAAAATGGCGCTTAATGGCGAATTGCGGCCAAACCGCTTTCACAAACCCTTAACAAAGTCATAGCACACCTGTCCTCAATAAGCCGGTCATTTTGAGGTCTGGCATGTCTATGTGGCGCAAAAATTGGGGGAGTTATTAGTCGTAGAACTTTTTGGCAGATAGAATAATAATAAGTATGTGGGATTTCAAGATTGTGCCTTGCTTGTCAGCAAGCACAATAATTATTGCTTTTATCTCGGAAACGGAAGGTGCAATCGTGATTCCGCCCACCACTAGCATACTTTTTCACCCCGATTCCAACGCCGCCATCCGTGAGTCTCTACGAGTTACGGTTGCGGAGATACGTTGCTGTAGCGCCCCCCATAGGCAAACAATAGCGCCCCCTACACGCCAAATGACACTATCTCTTCTGAAATCAACTCAGAAGTGTCAAGTGTCATACAAGAAGGAAGGCTGGCCATAATGAGAATGAATCTGCACTTCCTGCCGCCCTTCAAAATAAAACCATTTAGAAGGGACAGGCACTGAATGCTGCTATAGCGCCCCCTAAAGGCTAAATGACAAAATACTTCTGATATAGGCTCAGAGTACATCCCTCCACACCTGTACCAAGTTTGGTTAGCATCGGACGATTTTTGTGAAATAGGCCCCACCCACAGAAGATTGGAAGTGGATTATATCGCAATGGTGTGTTTTTTTTTTGAACTTCCAAATCAGTGTTGTGCAGGACACTCCCAACATGATGTGTGCGTTGGTTTGGTGAAGATTGGACAAAATTCCAAGGAGAAATGGCAAAAAAAGGGTTTTGGACAAAATGCAAAATGGCGGAAAATCTAGTCAGACGCAAATGGGCGTGGCCTAGTTGAGTAGATGCGGGAGGACCCAAGGAATCCAGGGAAAAAATAATTTTGATGATAGACCCTACGGTTCAAAAGTTATGGACCAAAAGGTAAGGAGGGCTGTTATAGCGCCACCATATGGTCAATTGGTGCAATTTTTTCGGGGATAGTAAAAGACCCCTCAGTGCACCTCCCCATCAAGTTTCGTAATTCTAGCTCTTATGGTTTCTGAATTACACCTAATTTACTGCAAGATTTTGCAAGATTTTTCCAAACCCCATGCAAGTCAATGGGGAAAAAAATGGCGCTTAATGGCGAATTGCGGCCAAACCGCTTTCACAAACCCTTAACAAAGTCATAGCACACCTGTCCTCAATAAGCCGGTCATTTTGAGGTCTGGCATGTCTATGTGGCGCAAAAATTGGGGGAGTTATTAGTCGTAGAACTTTTTGGCAGATAGAATAATAATAAGTATGTGGGATTTCAAGATTGTGCCTTGCTTGTCAGCAAGCACAATAATTATTGCTTTTATCTCGGAAACGGAAGGTGCAATCGTGATTCCGCCCACCACTAGCATACTTTTTCACCCCGATTCCAACGCCGCCATCCGTGAGTCTCTACGAGTTACGGTTGCGGAGATACGTTGCTGTAGCGCCCCCCATAGGCAAACAATAGCGCCCCCTACACGCCAAATGACACTATCTCTTCTGAAATCAACTCAGAAGTGTCAAGTGTCATACAAGAAGGAAGGCTGGCCATAATGAGAATGAATCTGCACTTCCTGCCGCCCTTCAAAATAAAACCATTTAGAAGGGACAGGCACTGAATGCTGCTATAGCGCCCCCTAAAGGCTAAATGACAAAATACTTCTGATATAGGCTCAGAGTACATCCCTCCACACCTGTACCAAGTTTGGTTAGCATCGGACGATTTTTGTGAAATAGGCCCCACCCACAGAAGATTGGAAGTGGATTATATCGCAATGGTGTGTTTTTTTTTTGAACTTCCAAATCAGTGTTGTGCAGGACACTCCCAACATGATGTGTGCGTTGGTTTGGTGAAGATTGGACAAAATTCCAAGGAGAAATGGCAAAAAAAGGGTTTTGGACAAAATGCAAAATGGCGGAAAATCTAGTCAGACGCAAATGGGCGTGGCCTAGTTGAGTAGATGCGGGAGGACCCAAGGAATCCAGGGAAAAAATAATTTTGATGATAGACCCTACGGTTCAAAAGTTATGGACCAAAAGGTAAGGAGGGCTGTTATAGCGCCACCATATGGTCAATTGGTGCAATTTTTTCGGGGATAGTAAAAGACCCCTCAGTGCACCTCCCCATCAAGTTTCGTAATTCTAGCTCTTATGGTTTCTGAATTACACCTAATTTACTGCAAGATTTTGCAAGATTTTTCCAAACCCCATGCAAGTCAATGGGGAAAAAAATGGCGCTTAATGGCGAATTGCGGCCAAACCGCTTTCACAAACCCTTAACAAAGTCATAGCACACCTGTCCTCAATAAGCCGGTCATTTTGAGGTCTGGCATGTCTATGTGGCGCAAAAATTGGGGGAGTTATTAGTCGTAGAACTTTTTGGCAGATAGAATAATAATAAGTATGTGGGATTTCAAGATTGTGCCTTGCTTGTCAGCAAGCACAATAATTATTGCTTTTATCTCGGAAACGGAAGGTGCAATCGTGATTCCGCCCACCACTAGCATACTTTTTCACCCCGATTCCAACGCCGCCATCCGTGAGTCTCTACGAGTTACGGTTGCGGAGATACGTTGCTGTAGCGCCCCCCATAGGCAAACAATAGCGCCCCCTACACGCCAAATGACACTATCTCTTCTGAAATCAACTCAGAAGTGTCAAGTGTCATACAAGAAGGAAGGCTGGCCATAATGAGAATGAATCTGCACTTCCTGCCGCCCTTCAAAATAAAACCATTTAGAAGGGACAGGCACTGAATGCTGCTATAGCGCCCCCTAAAGGCTAAATGACAAAATACTTCTGATATAGGCTCAGAGTACATCCCTCCACACCTGTACCAAGTTTGGTTAGCATCGGACGATTTTTGTGAAATAGGCCCCACCCACAGAAGATTGGAAGTGGATTATATCGCAATGGTGTGTTTTTTTTTTGAACTTCCAAATCAGTGTTGTGCAGGACACTCCCAACATGATGTGTGCGTTGGTTTGGTGAAGATTGGACAAAATTCCAAGGAGAAATGGCAAAAAAAGGGTTTTGGACAAAATGCAAAATGGCGGAAAATCTAGTCAGACGCAAATGGGCGTGGCCTAGTTGAGTAGATGCGGGAGGACCCAAGGAATCCAGGGAAAAAATAATTTTGATGATAGACCCTACGGTTCAAAAGTTATGGACCAAAAGGTAAGGAGGGCTGTTATAGCGCCACCATATGGTCAATTGGTGCAATTTTTTCGGGGATAGTAAAAGACCCCTCAGTGCACCTCCCCATCAAGTTTCGTAATTCTAGCTCTTATGGTTTCTGAATTACACCTAATTTACTGCAAGATTTTGCAAGATTTTTCCAAACCCCATGCAAGTCAATGGGGAAAAAAATGGCGCTTAATGGCGAATTGCGGCCAAACCGCTTTCACAAACCCTTAACAAAGTCATAGCACACCTGTCCTCAATAAGCCGGTCATTTTGAGGTCTGGCATGTCTATGTGGCGCAAAAATTGGGGGAGTTATTAGTCGTAGAACTTTTTGGCAGATAGAATAATAATAAGTATGTGGGATTTCAAGATTGTGCCTTGCTTGTCAGCAAGCACAATAATTATTGCTTTTATCTCGGAAACGGAAGGTGCAATCGTGATTCCGCCCACCACTAGCATACTTTTTCACCCCGATTCCAACGCCGCCATCCGTGAGTCTCTACGAGTTACGGTTGCGGAGATACGTTGCTGTAGCGCCCCCCATAGGCAAACAATAGCGCCCCCTACACGCCAAATGACACTATCTCTTCTGAAATCAACTCAGAAGTGTCAAGTGTCATACAAGAAGGAAGGCTGGCCATAATGAGAATGAATCTGCACTTCCTGCCGCCCTTCAAAATAAAACCATTTAGAAGGGACAGGCACTGAATGCTGCTATAGCGCCCCCTAAAGGCTAAATGACAAAATACTTCTGATATAGGCTCAGAGTACATCCCTCCACACCTGTACCAAGTTTGGTTAGCATCGGACGATTTTTGTGAAATAGGCCCCACCCACAGAAGATTGGAAGTGGATTATATCGCAATGGTGTGTTTTTTTTTTGAACTTCCAAATCAGTGTTGTGCAGGACACTCCCAACATGATGTGTGCGTTGGTTTGGTGAAGATTGGACAAAATTCCAAGGAGAAATGGCAAAAAAAGGGTTTTGGACAAAATGCAAAATGGCGGAAAATCTAGTCAGACGCAAATGGGCGTGGCCTAGTTGAGTAGATGCGGGAGGACCCAAGGAATCCAGGGAAAAAATAATTTTGATGATAGACCCTACGGTTCAAAAGTTATGGACCAAAAGGTAAGGAGGGCTGTTATAGCGCCACCATATGGTCAATTGGTGCAATTTTTTCGGGGATAGTAAAAGACCCCTCAGTGCACCTCCCCATCAAGTTTCGTAATTCTAGCTCTTATGGTTTCTGAATTACACCTAATTTACTGCAAGATTTTGCAAGATTTTTCCAAACCCCATGCAAGTCAATGGGGAAAAAAATGGCGCTTAATGGCGAATTGCGGCCAAACCGCTTTCACAAACCCTTAACAAAGTCATAGCACACCTGTCCTCAATAAGCCGGTCATTTTGAGGTCTGGCATGTCTATGTGGCGCAAAAATTGGGGGAGTTATTAGTCGTAGAACTTTTTGGCAGATAGAATAATAATAAGTATGTGGGATTTCAAGATTGTGCCTTGCTTGTCAGCAAGCACAATAATTATTGCTTTTATCTCGGAAACGGAAGGTGCAATCGTGATTCCGCCCACCACTAGCATACTTTTTCACCCCGATTCCAACGCCGCCATCCGTGAGTCTCTACGAGTTACGGTTGCGGAGATACGTTGCTGTAGCGCCCCCCATAGGCAAACAATAGCGCCCCCTACACGCCAAATGACACTATCTCTTCTGAAATCAACTCAGAAGTGTCAAGTGTCATACAAGAAGGAAGGCTGGCCATAATGAGAATGAATCTGCACTTCCTGCCGCCCTTCAAAATAAAACCATTTAGAAGGGACAGGCACTGAATGCTGCTATAGCGCCCCCTAAAGGCTAAATGACAAAATACTTCTGATATAGGCTCAGAGTACATCCCTCCACACCTGTACCAAGTTTGGTTAGCATCGGACGATTTTTGTGAAATAGGCCCCACCCACAGAAGATTGGAAGTGGATTATATCGCAATGGTGTGTTTTTTTTTTGAACTTCCAAATCAGTGTTGTGCAGGACACTCCCAACATGATGTGTGCGTTGGTTTGGTGAAGATTGGACAAAATTCCAAGGAGAAATGGCAAAAAAAGGGTTTTGGACAAAATGCAAAATGGCGGAAAATCTAGTCAGACGCAAATGGGCGTGGCCTAGTTGAGTAGATGCGGGAGGACCCAAGGAATCCAGGGAAAAAATAATTTTGATGATAGACCCTACGGTTCAAAAGTTATGGACCAAAAGGTAAGGAGGGCTGTTATAGCGCCACCATATGGTCAATTGGTGCAATTTTTTCGGGGATAGTAAAAGACCCCTCAGTGCACCTCCCCATCAAGTTTCGTAATTCTAGCTCTTATGGTTTCTGAATTACACCTAATTTACTGCAAGATTTTGCAAGATTTTTCCAAACCCCATGCAAGTCAATGGGGAAAAAAATGGCGCTTAATGGCGAATTGCGGCCAAACCGCTTTCACAAACCCTTAACAAAGTCATAGCACACCTGTCCTCAATAAGCCGGTCATTTTGAGGTCTGGCATGTCTATGTGGCGCAAAAATTGGGGGAGTTATTAGTCGTAGAACTTTTTGGCAGATAGAATAATAATAAGTATGTGGGATTTCAAGATTGTGCCTTGCTTGTCAGCAAGCACAATAATTATTGCTTTTATCTCGGAAACGGAAGGTGCAATCGTGATTCCGCCCACCACTAGCATACTTTTTCACCCCGATTCCAACGCCGCCATCCGTGAGTCTCTACGAGTTACGGTTGCGGAGATACGTTGCTGTAGCGCCCCCCATAGGCAAACAATAGCGCCCCCTACACGCCAAATGACACTATCTCTTCTGAAATCAACTCAGAAGTGTCAAGTGTCATACAAGAAGGAAGGCTGGCCATAATGAGAATGAATCTGCACTTCCTGCCGCCCTTCAAAATAAAACCATTTAGAAGGGACAGGCACTGAATGCTGCTATAGCGCCCCCTAAAGGCTAAATGACAAAATACTTCTGATATAGGCTCAGAGTACATCCCTCCACACCTGTACCAAGTTTGGTTAGCATCGGACGATTTTTGTGAAATAGGCCCCACCCACAGAAGATTGGAAGTGGATTATATCGCAATGGTGTGTTTTTTTTTTGAACTTCCAAATCAGTGTTGTGCAGGACACTCCCAACATGATGTGTGCGTTGGTTTGGTGAAGATTGGACAAAATTCCAAGGAGAAATGGCAAAAAAAGGGTTTTGGACAAAATGCAAAATGGCGGAAAATCTAGTCAGACGCAAATGGGCGTGGCCTAGTTGAGTAGATGCGGGAGGACCCAAGGAATCCAGGGAAAAAATAATTTTGATGATAGACCCTACGGTTCAAAAGTTATGGACCAAAAGGTAAGGAGGGCTGTTATAGCGCCACCATATGGTCAATTGGTGCAATTTTTTCGGGGATAGTAAAAGACCCCTCAGTGCACCTCCCCATCAAGTTTCGTAATTCTAGCTCTTATGGTTTCTGAATTACACCTAATTTACTGCAAGATTTTGCAAGATTTTTCCAAACCCCATGCAAGTCAATGGGGAAAAAAATGGCGCTTAATGGCGAATTGCGGCCAAACCGCTTTCACAAACCCTTAACAAAGTCATAGCACACCTGTCCTCAATAAGCCGGTCATTTTGAGGTCTGGCATGTCTATGTGGCGCAAAAATTGGGGGAGTTATTAGTCGTAGAACTTTTTGGCAGATAGAATAATAATAAGTATGTGGGATTTCAAGATTGTGCCTTGCTTGTCAGCAAGCACAATAATTATTGCTTTTATCTCGGAAACGGAAGGTGCAATCGTGATTCCGCCCACCACTAGCATACTTTTTCACCCCGATTCCAACGCCGCCATCCGTGAGTCTCTACGAGTTACGGTTGCGGAGATACGTTGCTGTAGCGCCCCCCATAGGCAAACAATAGCGCCCCCTACACGCCAAATGACACTATCTCTTCTGAAATCAACTCAGAAGTGTCAAGTGTCATACAAGAAGGAAGGCTGGCCATAATGAGAATGAATCTGCACTTCCTGCCGCCCTTCAAAATAAAACCATTTAGAAGGGACAGGCACTGAATGCTGCTATAGCGCCCCCTAAAGGCTAAATGACAAAATACTTCTGATATAGGCTCAGAGTACATCCCTCCACACCTGTACCAAGTTTGGTTAGCATCGGACGATTTTTGTGAAATAGGCCCCACCCACAGAAGATTGGAAGTGGATTATATCGCAATGGTGTGTTTTTTTTTTGAACTTCCAAATCAGTGTTGTGCAGGACACTCCCAACATGATGTGTGCGTTGGTTTGGTGAAGATTGGACAAAATTCCAAGGAGAAATGGCAAAAAAAGGGTTTTGGACAAAATGCAAAATGGCGGAAAATCTAGTCAGACGCAAATGGGCGTGGCCTAGTTGAGTAGATGCGGGAGGACCCAAGGAATCCAGGGAAAAAATAATTTTGATGATAGACCCTACGGTTCAAAAGTTATGGACCAAAAGGTAAGGAGGGCTGTTATAGCGCCACCATATGGTCAATTGGTGCAATTTTTTCGGGGATAGTAAAAGACCCCTCAGTGCACCTCCCCATCAAGTTTCGTAATTCTAGCTCTTATGGTTTCTGAATTACACCTAATTTACTGCAAGATTTTGCAAGATTTTTCCAAACCCCATGCAAGTCAATGGGGAAAAAAATGGCGCTTAATGGCGAATTGCGGCCAAACCGCTTTCACAAACCCTTAACAAAGTCATAGCACACCTGTCCTCAATAAGCCGGTCATTTTGAGGTCTGGCATGTCTATGTGGCGCAAAAATTGGGGGAGTTATTAGTCGTAGAACTTTTTGGCAGATAGAATAATAATAAGTATGTGGGATTTCAAGATTGTGCCTTGCTTGTCAGCAAGCACAATAATTATTGCTTTTATCTCGGAAACGGAAGGTGCAATCGTGATTCCGCCCACCACTAGCATACTTTTTCACCCCGATTCCAACGCCGCCATCCGTGAGTCTCTACGAGTTACGGTTGCGGAGATACGTTGCTGTAGCGCCCCCCATAGGCAAACAATAGCGCCCCCTACACGCCAAATGACACTATCTCTTCTGAAATCAACTCAGAAGTGTCAAGTGTCATACAAGAAGGAAGGCTGGCCATAATGAGAATGAATCTGCACTTCCTGCCGCCCTTCAAAATAAAACCATTTAGAAGGGACAGGCACTGAATGCTGCTATAGCGCCCCCTAAAGGCTAAATGACAAAATACTTCTGATATAGGCTCAGAGTACATCCCTCCACACCTGTACCAAGTTTGGTTAGCATCGGACGATTTTTGTGAAATAGGCCCCACCCACAGAAGATTGGAAGTGGATTATATCGCAATGGTGTGTTTTTTTTTTGAACTTCCAAATCAGTGTTGTGCAGGACACTCCCAACATGATGTGTGCGTTGGTTTGGTGAAGATTGGACAAAATTCCAAGGAGAAATGGCAAAAAAAGGGTTTTGGACAAAATGCAAAATGGCGGAAAATCTAGTCAGACGCAAATGGGCGTGGCCTAGTTGAGTAGATGCGGGAGGACCCAAGGAATCCAGGGAAAAAATAATTTTGATGATAGACCCTACGGTTCAAAAGTTATGGACCAAAAGGTAAGGAGGGCTGTTATAGCGCCACCATATGGTCAATTGGTGCAATTTTTTCGGGGATAGTAAAAGACCCCTCAGTGCACCTCCCCATCAAGTTTCGTAATTCTAGCTCTTATGGTTTCTGAATTACACCTAATTTACTGCAAGATTTTGCAAGATTTTTCCAAACCCCATGCAAGTCAATGGGGAAAAAAATGGCGCTTAATGGCGAATTGCGGCCAAACCGCTTTCACAAACCCTTAACAAAGTCATAGCACACCTGTCCTCAATAAGCCGGTCATTTTGAGGTCTGGCATGTCTATGTGGCGCAAAAATTGGGGGAGTTATTAGTCGTAGAACTTTTTGGCAGATAGAATAATAATAAGTATGTGGGATTTCAAGATTGTGCCTTGCTTGTCAGCAAGCACAATAATTATTGCTTTTATCTCGGAAACGGAAGGTGCAATCGTGATTCCGCCCACCACTAGCATACTTTTTCACCCCGATTCCAACGCCGCCATCCGTGAGTCTCTACGAGTTACGGTTGCGGAGATACGTTGCTGTAGCGCCCCCCATAGGCAAACAATAGCGCCCCCTACACGCCAAATGACACTATCTCTTCTGAAATCAACTCAGAAGTGTCAAGTGTCATACAAGAAGGAAGGCTGGCCATAATGAGAATGAATCTGCACTTCCTGCCGCCCTTCAAAATAAAACCATTTAGAAGGGACAGGCACTGAATGCTGCTATAGCGCCCCCTAAAGGCTAAATGACAAAATACTTCTGATATAGGCTCAGAGTACATCCCTCCACACCTGTACCAAGTTTGGTTAGCATCGGACGATTTTTGTGAAATAGGCCCCACCCACAGAAGATTGGAAGTGGATTATATCGCAATGGTGTGTTTTTTTTTTGAACTTCCAAATCAGTGTTGTGCAGGACACTCCCAACATGATGTGTGCGTTGGTTTGGTGAAGATTGGACAAAATTCCAAGGAGAAATGGCAAAAAAAGGGTTTTGGACAAAATGCAAAATGGCGGAAAATCTAGTCAGACGCAAATGGGCGTGGCCTAGTTGAGTAGATGCGGGAGGACCCAAGGAATCCAGGGAAAAAATAATTTTGATGATAGACCCTACGGTTCAAAAGTTATGGACCAAAAGGTAAGGAGGGCTGTTATAGCGCCACCATATGGTCAATTGGTGCAATTTTTTCGGGGATAGTAAAAGACCCCTCAGTGCACCTCCCCATCAAGTTTCGTAATTCTAGCTCTTATGGTTTCTGAATTACACCTAATTTACTGCAAGATTTTGCAAGATTTTTCCAAACCCCATGCAAGTCAATGGGGAAAAAAATGGCGCTTAATGGCGAATTGCGGCCAAACCGCTTTCACAAACCCTTAACAAAGTCATAGCACACCTGTCCTCAATAAGCCGGTCATTTTGAGGTCTGGCATGTCTATGTGGCGCAAAAATTGGGGGAGTTATTAGTCGTAGAACTTTTTGGCAGATAGAATAATAATAAGTATGTGGGATTTCAAGATTGTGCCTTGCTTGTCAGCAAGCACAATAATTATTGCTTTTATCTCGGAAACGGAAGGTGCAATCGTGATTCCGCCCACCACTAGCATACTTTTTCACCCCGATTCCAACGCCGCCATCCGTGAGTCTCTACGAGTTACGGTTGCGGAGATACGTTGCTGTAGCGCCCCCCATAGGCAAACAATAGCGCCCCCTACACGCCAAATGACACTATCTCTTCTGAAATCAACTCAGAAGTGTCAAGTGTCATACAAGAAGGAAGGCTGGCCATAATGAGAATGAATCTGCACTTCCTGCCGCCCTTCAAAATAAAACCATTTAGAAGGGACAGGCACTGAATGCTGCTATAGCGCCCCCTAAAGGCTAAATGACAAAATACTTCTGATATAGGCTCAGAGTACATCCCTCCACACCTGTACCAAGTTTGGTTAGCATCGGACGATTTTTGTGAAATAGGCCCCACCCACAGAAGATTGGAAGTGGATTATATCGCAATGGTGTGTTTTTTTTTTGAACTTCCAAATCAGTGTTGTGCAGGACACTCCCAACATGATGTGTGCGTTGGTTTGGTGAAGATTGGACAAAATTCCAAGGAGAAATGGCAAAAAAAGGGTTTTGGACAAAATGCAAAATGGCGGAAAATCTAGTCAGACGCAAATGGGCGTGGCCTAGTTGAGTAGATGCGGGAGGACCCAAGGAATCCAGGGAAAAAATAATTTTGATGATAGACCCTACGGTTCAAAAGTTATGGACCAAAAGGTAAGGAGGGCTGTTATAGCGCCACCATATGGTCAATTGGTGCAATTTTTTCGGGGATAGTAAAAGACCCCTCAGTGCACCTCCCCATCAAGTTTCGTAATTCTAGCTCTTATGGTTTCTGAATTACACCTAATTTACTGCAAGATTTTGCAAGATTTTTCCAAACCCCATGCAAGTCAATGGGGAAAAAAATGGCGCTTAATGGCGAATTGCGGCCAAACCGCTTTCACAAACCCTTAACAAAGTCATAGCACACCTGTCCTCAATAAGCCGGTCATTTTGAGGTCTGGCATGTCTATGTGGCGCAAAAATTGGGGGAGTTATTAGTCGTAGAACTTTTTGGCAGATAGAATAATAATAAGTATGTGGGATTTCAAGATTGTGCCTTGCTTGTCAGCAAGCACAATAATTATTGCTTTTATCTCGGAAACGGAAGGTGCAATCGTGATTCCGCCCACCACTAGCATACTTTTTCACCCCGATTCCAACGCCGCCATCCGTGAGTCTCTACGAGTTACGGTTGCGGAGATACGTTGCTGTAGCGCCCCCCATAGGCAAACAATAGCGCCCCCTACACGCCAAATGACACTATCTCTTCTGAAATCAACTCAGAAGTGTCAAGTGTCATACAAGAAGGAAGGCTGGCCATAATGAGAATGAATCTGCACTTCCTGCCGCCCTTCAAAATAAAACCATTTAGAAGGGACAGGCACTGAATGCTGCTATAGCGCCCCCTAAAGGCTAAATGACAAAATACTTCTGATATAGGCTCAGAGTACATCCCTCCACACCTGTACCAAGTTTGGTTAGCATCGGACGATTTTTGTGAAATAGGCCCCACCCACAGAAGATTGGAAGTGGATTATATCGCAATGGTGTGTTTTTTTTTTGAACTTCCAAATCAGTGTTGTGCAGGACACTCCCAACATGATGTGTGCGTTGGTTTGGTGAAGATTGGACAAAATTCCAAGGAGAAATGGCAAAAAAAGGGTTTTGGACAAAATGCAAAATGGCGGAAAATCTAGTCAGACGCAAATGGGCGTGGCCTAGTTGAGTAGATGCGGGAGGACCCAAGGAATCCAGGGAAAAAATAATTTTGATGATAGACCCTACGGTTCAAAAGTTATGGACCAAAAGGTAAGGAGGGCTGTTATAGCGCCACCATATGGTCAATTGGTGCAATTTTTTCGGGGATAGTAAAAGACCCCTCAGTGCACCTCCCCATCAAGTTTCGTAATTCTAGCTCTTATGGTTTCTGAATTACACCTAATTTACTGCAAGATTTTGCAAGATTTTTCCAAACCCCATGCAAGTCAATGGGGAAAAAAATGGCGCTTAATGGCGAATTGCGGCCAAACCGCTTTCACAAACCCTTAACAAAGTCATAGCACACCTGTCCTCAATAAGCCGGTCATTTTGAGGTCTGGCATGTCTATGTGGCGCAAAAATTGGGGGAGTTATTAGTCGTAGAACTTTTTGGCAGATAGAATAATAATAAGTATGTGGGATTTCAAGATTGTGCCTTGCTTGTCAGCAAGCACAATAATTATTGCTTTTATCTCGGAAACGGAAGGTGCAATCGTGATTCCGCCCACCACTAGCATACTTTTTCACCCCGATTCCAACGCCGCCATCCGTGAGTCTCTACGAGTTACGGTTGCGGAGATACGTTGCTGTAGCGCCCCCCATAGGCAAACAATAGCGCCCCCTACACGCCAAATGACACTATCTCTTCTGAAATCAACTCAGAAGTGTCAAGTGTCATACAAGAAGGAAGGCTGGCCATAATGAGAATGAATCTGCACTTCCTGCCGCCCTTCAAAATAAAACCATTTAGAAGGGACAGGCACTGAATGCTGCTATAGCGCCCCCTAAAGGCTAAATGACAAAATACTTCTGATATAGGCTCAGAGTACATCCCTCCACACCTGTACCAAGTTTGGTTAGCATCGGACGATTTTTGTGAAATAGGCCCCACCCACAGAAGATTGGAAGTGGATTATATCGCAATGGTGTGTTTTTTTTTTGAACTTCCAAATCAGTGTTGTGCAGGACACTCCCAACATGATGTGTGCGTTGGTTTGGTGAAGATTGGACAAAATTCCAAGGAGAAATGGCAAAAAAAGGGTTTTGGACAAAATGCAAAATGGCGGAAAATCTAGTCAGACGCAAATGGGCGTGGCCTAGTTGAGTAGATGCGGGAGGACCCAAGGAATCCAGGGAAAAAATAATTTTGATGATAGACCCTACGGTTCAAAAGTTATGGACCAAAAGGTAAGGAGGGCTGTTATAGCGCCACCATATGGTCAATTGGTGCAATTTTTTCGGGGATAGTAAAAGACCCCTCAGTGCACCTCCCCATCAAGTTTCGTAATTCTAGCTCTTATGGTTTCTGAATTACACCTAATTTACTGCAAGATTTTGCAAGATTTTTCCAAACCCCATGCAAGTCAATGGGGAAAAAAATGGCGCTTAATGGCGAATTGCGGCCAAACCGCTTTCACAAACCCTTAACAAAGTCATAGCACACCTGTCCTCAATAAGCCGGTCATTTTGAGGTCTGGCATGTCTATGTGGCGCAAAAATTGGGGGAGTTATTAGTCGTAGAACTTTTTGGCAGATAGAATAATAATAAGTATGTGGGATTTCAAGATTGTGCCTTGCTTGTCAGCAAGCACAATAATTATTGCTTTTATCTCGGAAACGGAAGGTGCAATCGTGATTCCGCCCACCACTAGCATACTTTTTCACCCCGATTCCAACGCCGCCATCCGTGAGTCTCTACGAGTTACGGTTGCGGAGATACGTTGCTGTAGCGCCCCCCATAGGCAAACAATAGTGCCCCCTACACGCCAAATGACACTATCTCTTCTGAAATCAACTCAGAAGTGTCAAGTGTCATACAAGAAGGAAGGCTGGCCATAATGAGAATGAATCTGCACTTCCTGCCGCCCTTCAAAATAAAACCATTTAGAAGGGACAGGCACTGAATGCTGCTATAGCGCCCCCTAAAGGCTAAATGACAAAATACTTCTGATATAGGCTCAGAGTACATCCCTCCACACCTGTACCAAGTTTGGTTAGCATCGGACGATTTTTGTGAAATAGGCCCCACCCACAGAAGATTGGAAGTGGATTATATCGCAATGGTGTGTTTTTTTTTTGAACTTCCAAATCAGTGTTGTGCAGGACACTCCCAACATGATGTGTGCGTTGGTTTGGTGAAGATTGGACAAAATTCCAAGGAGAAATGGCAAAAAAAGGGTTTTGGACAAAATGCAAAATGGCGGAAAATCTAGTCAGACGCAAATGGGCGTGGCCTAGTTGAGTAGATGCGGGAGGACCCAAGGAATCCAGGGAAAAAATAATTTTGATGATAGACCCTACGGTTCAAAAGTTATGGACCAAAAGGTAAGGAGGGCTGTTATAGCGCCACCATATGGTCAATTGGTGCAATTTTTTCGGGGATAGTAAAAGACCCCTCAGTGCACCTCCCCATCAAGTTTCGTAATTCTAGCTCTTATGGTTTCTGAATTACACCTAATTTACTGCAAGATTTTGCAAGATTTTTCCAAACCCCATGCAAGTCAATGGGGAAAAAAATGGCGCTTAATGGCGAATTGCGGCCAAACCGCTTTCACAAACCCTTAACAAAGTCATAGCACACCTGTCCTCAATAAGCCGGTCATTTTGAGGTCTGGCATGTCTATGTGGCGCAAAAATTGGGGGAGTTATTAGTCGTAGAACTTTTTGGCAGATAGAATAATAATAAGTATGTGGGATTTCAAGATTGTGCCTTGCTTGTCAGCAAGCACAATAATTATTGCTTTTATCTCGGAAACGGAAGGTGCAATCGTGATTCCGCCCACCACTAGCATACTTTTTCACCCCGATTCCAACGCCGCCATCCGTGAGTCTCTACGAGTTACGGTTGCGGAGATACGTTGCTGTAGCGCCCCCCATAGGCAAACAATAGCGCCCCCTACACGCCAAATGACACTATCTCTTCTGAAATCAACTCAGAAGTGTCAAGTGTCATACAAGAAGGAAGGCTGGCCATAATGAGAATGAATCTGCACTTCCTGCCGCCCTTCAAAATAAAACCATTTAGAAGGGACAGGCACTGAATGCTGCTATAGCGCCCCCTAAAGGCTAAATGACAAAATACTTCTGATATAGGCTCAGAGTACATCCCTCCACACCTGTACCAAGTTTGGTTAGCATCGGACGATTTTTGTGAAATAGGCCCCACCCACAGAAGATTGGAAGTGGATTATATCGCAATGGTGTGTTTTTTTTTTGAACTTCCAAATCAGTGTTGTGCAGGACACTCCCAACATGATGTGTGCGTTGGTTTGGTGAAGATTGGACAAAATTCCAAGGAGAAATGGCAAAAAAAGGGTTTTGGACAAAATGCAAAATGGCGGAAAATCTAGTCAGACGCAAATGGGCGTGGCCTAGTTGAGTAGATGCGGGAGGACCCAAGGAATCCAGGGAAAAAATAATTTTGATGATAGACCCTACGGTTCAAAAGTTATGGACCAAAAGGTAAGGAGGGCTGTTATAGCGCCACCATATGGTCAATTGGTGCAATTTTTTCGGGGATAGTAAAAGACCCCTCAGTGCACCTCCCCATCAAGTTTCGTAATTCTAGCTCTTATGGTTTCTGAATTACACCTAATTTACTGCAAGATTTTGCAAGATTTTTCCAAACCCCATGCAAGTCAATGGGGAAAAAAATGGCGCTTAATGGCGAATTGCGGCCAAACCGCTTTCACAAACCCTTAACAAAGTCATAGCACACCTGTCCTCAATAAGCCGGTCATTTTGAGGTCTGGCATGTCTATGTGGCGCAAAAATTGGGGGAGTTATTAGTCGTAGAACTTTTTGGCAGATAGAATAATAATAAGTATGTGGGATTTCAAGATTGTGCCTTGCTTGTCAGCAAGCACAATAATTATTGCTTTTATCTCGGAAACGGAAGGTGCAATCGTGATTCCGCCCACCACTAGCATACTTTTTCACCCCGATTCCAACGCCGCCATCCGTGAGTCTCTACGAGTTACGGTTGCGGAGATACGTTGCTGTAGCGCCCCCCATAGGCAAACAATAGCGCCCCCTACACGCCAAATGACACTATCTCTTCTGAAATCAACTCAGAAGTGTCAAGTGTCATACAAGAAGGAAGGCTGGCCATAATGAGAATGAATCTGCACTTCCTGCCGCCCTTCAAAATAAAACCATTTAGAAGGGACAGGCACTGAATGCTGCTATAGCGCCCCCTAAAGGCTAAATGACAAAATACTTCTGATATAGGCTCAGAGTACATCCCTCCACACCTGTACCAAGTTTGGTTAGCATCGGACGATTTTTGTGAAATAGGCCCCACCCACAGAAGATTGGAAGTGGATTATATCGCAATGGTGTGTTTTTTTTTTGAACTTCCAAATCAGTGTTGTGCAGGACACTCCCAACATGATGTGTGCGTTGGTTTGGTGAAGATTGGACAAAATTCCAAGGAGAAATGGCAAAAAAAGGGTTTTGGACAAAATGCAAAATGGCGGAAAATCTAGTCAGACGCAAATGGGCGTGGCCTAGTTGAGTAGATGCGGGAGGACCCAAGGAATCCAGGGAAAAAATAATTTTGATGATAGACCCTACGGTTCAAAAGTTATGGACCAAAAGGTAAGGAGGGCTGTTATAGCGCCACCATATGGTCAATTGGTGCAATTTTTTCGGGGATAGTAAAAGACCCCTCAGTGCACCTCCCCATCAAGTTTCGTAATTCTAGCTCTTATGGTTTCTGAATTACACCTAATTTACTGCAAGATTTTGCAAGATTTTTCCAAACCCCATGCAAGTCAATGGGGAAAAAAATGGCGCTTAATGGCGAATTGCGGCCAAACCGCTTTCACAAACCCTTAACAAAGTCATAGCACACCTGTCCTCAATAAGCCGGTCATTTTGAGGTCTGGCATGTCTATGTGGCGCAAAAATTGGGGGAGTTATTAGTCGTAGAACTTTTTGGCAGATAGAATAATAATAAGTATGTGGGATTTCAAGATTGTGCCTTGCTTGTCAGCAAGCACAATAATTATTGCTTTTATCTCGGAAACGGAAGGTGCAATCGTGATTCCGCCCACCACTAGCATACTTTTTCACCCCGATTCCAACGCCGCCATCCGTGAGTCTCTACGAGTTACGGTTGCGGAGATACGTTGCTGTAGCGCCCCCCATAGGCAAACAATAGCGCCCCCTACACGCCAAATGACACTATCTCTTCTGAAATCAACTCAGAAGTGTCAAGTGTCATACAAGAAGGAAGGCTGGCCATAATGAGAATGAATCTGCACTTCCTGCCGCCCTTCAAAATAAAACCATTTAGAAGGGACAGGCACTGAATGCTGCTATAGCGCCCCCTAAAGGCTAAATGACAAAATACTTCTGATATAGGCTCAGAGTACATCCCTCCACACCTGTACCAAGTTTGGTTAGCATCGGACGATTTTTGTGAAATAGGCCCCACCCACAGAAGATTGGAAGTGGATTATATCGCAATGGTGTGTTTTTTTTTTGAACTTCCAAATCAGTGTTGTGCAGGACACTCCCAACATGATGTGTGCGTTGGTTTGGTGAAGATTGGACAAAATTCCAAGGAGAAATGGCAAAAAAAGGGTTTTGGACAAAATGCAAAATGGCGGAAAATCTAGTCAGACGCAAATGGGCGTGGCCTAGTTGAGTAGATGCGGGAGGACCCAAGGAATCCAGGGAAAAAATAATTTTGATGATAGACCCTACGGTTCAAAAGTTATGGACCAAAAGGTAAGGAGGGCTGTTATAGCGCCACCATATGGTCAATTGGTGCAATTTTTTCGGGGATAGTAAAAGACCCCTCAGTGCACCTCCCCATCAAGTTTCGTAATTCTAGCTCTTATGGTTTCTGAATTACACCTAATTTACTGCAAGATTTTGCAAGATTTTTCCAAACCCCATGCAAGTCAATGGGGAAAAAAATGGCGCTTAATGGCGAATTGCGGCCAAACCGCTTTCACAAACCCTTAACAAAGTCATAGCACACCTGTCCTCAATAAGCCGGTCATTTTGAGGTCTGGCATGTCTATGTGGCGCAAAAATTGGGGGAGTTATTAGTCGTAGAACTTTTTGGCAGATAGAATAATAATAAGTATGTGGGATTTCAAGATTGTGCCTTGCTTGTCAGCAAGCACAATAATAAGTATGTGGGATTTCAAGATTGTGCCTTGCTTGTCAGCAAGCACAATAATTATTGCTTTTATCTCGGAAACGGAAGGTGCAATCGTGATTCTGCCCACCATTAGCGTACTTTTTCACCCCGATTCCAACGCCGCCATCATTGAGTCTCTACGAGTTACGGTTGCGGAGATACGTTGCTGTAGCGCCCCCCATAGGCAAACAATAGCGCCCCCTACACGCCAAATGACACTATCTCTTCTGAAATCAACTCAGAAGTGTCAAGTGTCATACAAGAAGGAAGGCTGGCCATAATGACAATGAATCCGCACTTCCTGCCGCCCTTCAAAATAAAACAATTGAGAAGGGACAGGCACTGAATGCTGCTATAGCGCCCCCTAAAGGCTAAATGACAAAATACTTCTGATATAGGCTCAGAGTACATCCCTCCACACCTGTACTACGTTTGGTTAGCATCGGATGATTTTTGTGAAATAGGCCCCACCCACAGAAAGTTGGAAGTGGATTATATCGCAACGGTGTGTTTTTTTTTTTAACTTCCAAATCAGTGTTGTGCAGGACAGTCCCCACATGATGTGTGCGTTGGTTTGGTGAAGATTGGACAAAATTTCAAGGAGAAATGGCAAAAAAACGGTTTTGGACAAAATGCAAAATGGCCGAAAATCTAGTCAGACGCAAATGGGCGTGGCCTAGTTGAGTAGATGCGGGAGGACCCAAGGAATCCAGGGAAAAAAGAATTTTGATGATAAACCCTACGGTTCAAAAGTTATGGACCAAAAGGTAAGGAGGGCTGTTATAGCGCCACCATCTGGTCAATTGGTGCAATTTTTTCGGGGATAGTAAAAGACCCCTCCGTGCACCTCCCTACCAAGTTTCGTAGCTCTAGCTGTTATGGTTTGTGAATGACAGCTAATTTACTGCAAGATTTTGCAAGATTTTTCCAAACCCCATGCAAGTCAATGGGAAAAAAATGGCGCTTAATGGCGAATTGCGGCCAAACCGCTTTCACAAACCCTTAACAAAGTCATAGCACACCTGTCCTCAATAAGCCGGTCATTTTGAGGTCTGGCATGTCTATGTGGCGCAAAAATTGGGGGAGTTATTATTCGTAGAACTTTTTGGCAGATAGAATAATAATAACTAGAATGTCTACATTTCCTACCGAAAATGTAATTGTGCTTGCTGTCCTCGCCATGCACCGCCTGCCTTGCAAGGTCCCTGCCCATGCAATTAGGGGGACTAAAGCTTAATTTATACTTATTAGTGTTAATTTCGTCCACGAAAACTATGAGGAAAAATGTTAGTCGACTACCTTTTTCCCCAAGACTAAGACTACACTAAAATGTTCAGACTTTTAGTTTTATTGACTAAGACAAGACTAAAATACTCAAACTTTTAGTCGACTAAAACTTGACTAAACAAAAAGAGGACAGGGTTGACTAAATATGATAAAAACTAACAAGGACATTTGACACAGGACTAAGACTACGACAAAATGAAAAAATAGACAACAAAATTAACATTAATTATAGACTGTCCCCCCCCCCCCCAATTCAGCAGTTCAGGTTCCTGTGCTGCAGCATCATAGATGTAGCTGACATGTAGCTGTCTTAAAAACATTTACAGTAGTTACAGCAGAACCCGCCCAGTCTTAGCTAAGGGTCTTATCTATATGTGTATGAGGCATTGTGTTCCCAAAATGTACAGCTACTTGCTTGTCTACATTCTATCCAGAGAAGTCTGAGTGCTTTCCGCACAGCCAGGCTCCCTCCATTCTCCCCTCAGCTACGGGCTGAGCAGGGACTGTAAATACGGTCCACTTGTCGTTGCTACCGCTGCATGCCGACACTGGCCCGGGTGGGCAGCATCACCATTACCTACTTTCCCTGGGAAAGAGTTGCCAACACTGCTTCGAATTACAAGCGCATCAGCAGATTCAACAGTTTTCATTGACTAAAACTAGACTAAAATGTGAACAGTTTTCGTTGACTAAAACTAGACTAAAATACTTATGGTTTTATTTGACTAAGCCGAGACTAAAATGCTCAAACTTTTAGTCGACTAAAACTTGACTAAATAAAAACAGGATGAGGTTGACTAAATATGATACAGAGTAACAAGGACATTTAACACGGGACTAAGACTAAGACTAAATAAAAAAATAGCAGACAAAATTAACACTAGTCCAATCGCGACCCCTTTAAAGGACTATATGTATTTTCCCCCCCCGAATCCAATGTCGCCATCCGTGAGTCTGTACGAGTTACGCTTGCAGAGATACGTCCGCCCAGCCTGCAGCACTACAGGAGAGAGATAGAGGACAGTGGGGGGTTGGGGGTTTCAAGTCACTGACCAAACACTCTATTTCAGTGATTTCTGTCAGAAAATAGAGCCATTTAACACTTATTTGAACACAAAAACATTGCTGAATGTAGCTTTAAGTAGTTATGGGTCGGCCTATGTGAGTAGATGCGGAACGTCCCAAGGAATCCAGGGAAAAAATAAGTTTGATTATAGACCCTACGGTTCAAAAGTTATGAACCAAACATAAAGAGGGCTGTTATAGCGCCACCATCTTGTCAATTGGTGCAATTCTTTCGTGGATAGTAAAATACCCCTCTGTGAACCTCCCTAACAAGTTTCGTAGCTGTACCTAGTATGGTTTCTGAGATAGTTAATTTAATGCCTTATTTGTGTCAACATCATTCTCTTTACCCAAGATGCAACACACCTGCTCAGAGTTGCTCTTAAGCTCTATTTATCTGGTCAAATCTCACCGGATTCCTGTTTGCAGTACACTTTTTGCATGTGTTTTTTAACAGAGAAGAGTTGCAGCTGCTCAAAAGACAATATGTAAAATGTATGAGTGAGACCATGAGTGATATAGCACTTGTAATACAGGTATAGCCATGTCTGAAGTCTACATAATAGCGTGCGTGCGTCAAGTGTCAAGTGTCATACAAGAAGGAAGGCTGGCCATAATGAGAATGAATCTGCACTTCCTGCCGCCCTTCAAAATAAAACCATTTAGAAGGGACAGGCACTGAATGCTGCTATAGCGCCCCCTAAAGGCTAAATGACAAAATACTTCTGATATAGGCTCAGAGTACATCCCTCCACACCTGTACCAAGTTTGGTTAGCATCGGACGATTTTTGTGAAATAGGCCCCACCCACAGAAGATTGGAAGTGGATTATATCGCAATGGTGTGTTTTTTTTTTGAACTTCCAAATCAGTGTTGTGCAGGACACTCCCAACATGATGTGTGCGTTGGTTTGGTGAAGATTGGACAAAATTCCAAGGAGAAATGGCAAAAAAAGGGTTTTGGACAAAATGCAAAATGGCGGAAAATCTAGTCAGACGCAAATGGGCGTGGCCTAGTTGAGTAGATGCGGGAGGACCCAAGGAATCCAGGGAAAAAATAATTTTGATGATAGACCCTACGGTTCAAAAGTTATGGACCAAAAGGTAAGGAGGGCTGTTATAGCGCCACCATATGGTCAATTGGTGCAATTTTTTCGGGGATAGTAAAAGACCCCTCAGTGCACCTCCCCATCAAGTTTCGTAATTCTAGCTCTTATGGTTTCTGAATTACACCTAATTTACTGCAAGATTTTGCAAGATTTTTCCAAACCCCATGCAAGTCAATGGGGAAAAAAATGGCGCTTAATGGCGAATTGCGGCCAAACCGCTTTCACAAACCCTTAACAAAGTCATAGCACACCTGTCCTCAATAAGCCGGTCATTTTGAGGTCTGGCATGTCTATGTGGCGCAAAAATTGGGGGAGTTATTAGTCGTAGAACTTTTTGGCAGATAGAATAATAATAAGTATGTGGGATTTCAAGATTGTGCCTTGCTTGTCAGCAAGCACAATAATTATTGCTTTTATCTCGGAAACGGAAGGTGCAATCGTGATTCCGCCCACCACTAGCATACTTTTTCACCCCGATTCCAACGCCGCCATCCGTGAGTCTCTACGAGTTACGGTTGCGGAGATACGTTGCTGTAGCGCCCCCCATAGGCAAACAATAGCGCCCCCTACACGCCAAATGACACTATCTCTTCTGAAATCAACTCAGAAGTGTCAAGTGTCATACAAGAAGGAAGGCTGGCCATAATGAGAATGAATCTGCACTTCCTGCCGCCCTTCAAAATAAAACCATTTAGAAGGGACAGGCACTGAATGCTGCTATAGCGCCCCCTAAAGGCTAAATGACAAAATACTTCTGATATAGGCTCAGAGTACATCCCTCCACACCTGTACCAAGTTTGGTTAGCATCGGACGATTTTTGTGAAATAGGCCCCACCCACAGAAGATTGGAAGTGGATTATATCGCAATGGTGTGTTTTTTTTTTGAACTTCCAAATCAGTGTTGTGCAGGACACTCCCAACATGATGTGTGCGTTGGTTTGGTGAAGATTGGACAAAATTCCAAGGAGAAATGGCAAAAAAAGGGTTTTGGACAAAATGCAAAATGGCGGAAAATCTAGTCAGACGCAAATGGGCGTGGCCTAGTTGAGTAGATGCGGGAGGACCCAAGGAATCCAGGGAAAAAATAATTTTGATGATAGACCCTACGGTTCAAAAGTTATGGACCAAAAGGTAAGGAGGGCTGTTATAGCGCCACCATATGGTCAATTGGTGCAATTTTTTCGGGGATAGTAAAAGACCCCTCAGTGCACCTCCCCATCAAGTTTCGTAATTCTAGCTCTTATGGTTTCTGAATTACACCTAATTTACTGCAAGATTTTGCAAGATTTTTCCAAACCCCATGCAAGTCAATGGGGAAAAAAATGGCGCTTAATGGCGAATTGCGGCCAAACCGCTTTCACAAACCCTTAACAAAGTCATAGCACACCTGTCCTCAATAAGCCGGTCATTTTGAGGTCTGGCATGTCTATGTGGCGCAAAAATTGGGGGAGTTATTAGTCGTAGAACTTTTTGGCAGATAGAATAATAATAAGTATGTGGGATTTCAAGATTGTGCCTTGCTTGTCAGCAAGCACAATAATTATTGCTTTTATCTCGGAAACGGAAGGTGCAATCGTGATTCCGCCCACCACTAGCATACTTTTTCACCCCGATTCCAACGCCGCCATCCGTGAGTCTCTACGAGTTACGGTTGCGGAGATACGTTGCTGTAGCGCCCCCCATAGGCAAACAATAGCGCCCCCTACACGCCAAATGACACTATCTCTTCTGAAATCAACTCAGAAGTGTCAAGTGTCATACAAGAAGGAAGGCTGGCCATAATGAGAATGAATCTGCACTTCCTGCCGCCCTTCAAAATAAAACCATTTAGAAGGGACAGGCACTGAATGCTGCTATAGCGCCCCCTAAAGGCTAAATGACAAAATACTTCTGATATAGGCTCAGAGTACATCCCTCCACACCTGTACCAAGTTTGGTTAGCATCGGACGATTTTTGTGAAATAGGCCCCACCCACAGAAGATTGGAAGTGGATTATATCGCAATGGTGTGTTTTTTTTTTGAACTTCCAAATCAGTGTTGTGCAGGACACTCCCAACATGATGTGTGCGTTGGTTTGGTGAAGATTGGACAAAATTCCAAGGAGAAATGGCAAAAAAAGGGTTTTGGACAAAATGCAAAATGGCGGAAAATCTAGTCAGACGCAAATGGGCGTGGCCTAGTTGAGTAGATGCGGGAGGACCCAAGGAATCCAGGGAAAAAATAATTTTGATGATAGACCCTACGGTTCAAAAGTTATGGACCAAAAGGTAAGGAGGGCTGTTATAGCGCCACCATATGGTCAATTGGTGCAATTTTTTCGGGGATAGTAAAAGACCCCTCAGTGCACCTCCCCATCAAGTTTCGTAATTCTAGCTCTTATGGTTTCTGAATTACACCTAATTTACTGCAAGATTTTGCAAGATTTTTCCAAACCCCATGCAAGTCAATGGGGAAAAAAATGGCGCTTAATGGCGAATTGCGGCCAAACCGCTTTCACAAACCCTTAACAAAGTCATAGCACACCTGTCCTCAATAAGCCGGTCATTTTGAGGTCTGGCATGTCTATGTGGCGCAAAAATTGGGGGAGTTATTAGTCGTAGAACTTTTTGGCAGATAGAATAATAATAAGTATGTGGGATTTCAAGATTGTGCCTTGCTTGTCAGCAAGCACAATAATTATTGCTTTTATCTCGGAAACGGAAGGTGCAATCGTGATTCCGCCCACCACTAGCATACTTTTTCACCCCGATTCCAACGCCGCCATCCGTGAGTCTCTACGAGTTACGGTTGCGGAGATACGTTGCTGTAGCGCCCCCCATAGGCAAACAATAGCGCCCCCTACACGCCAAATGACACTATCTCTTCTGAAATCAACTCAGAAGTGTCAAGTGTCATACAAGAAGGAAGGCTGGCCATAATGAGAATGAATCTGCACTTCCTGCCGCCCTTCAAAATAAAACCATTTAGAAGGGACAGGCACTGAATGCTGCTATAGCGCCCCCTAAAGGCTAAATGACAAAATACTTCTGATATAGGCTCAGAGTACATCCCTCCACACCTGTACCAAGTTTGGTTAGCATCGGACGATTTTTGTGAAATAGGCCCCACCCACAGAAGATTGGAAGTGGATTATATCGCAATGGTGTGTTTTTTTTTTGAACTTCCAAATCAGTGTTGTGCAGGACACTCCCAACATGATGTGTGCGTTGGTTTGGTGAAGATTGGACAAAATTCCAAGGAGAAATGGCAAAAAAAGGGTTTTGGACAAAATGCAAAATGGCGGAAAATCTAGTCAGACGCAAATGGGCGTGGCCTAGTTGAGTAGATGCGGGAGGACCCAAGGAATCCAGGGAAAAAATAATTTTGATGATAGACCCTACGGTTCAAAAGTTATGGACCAAAAGGTAAGGAGGGCTGTTATAGCGCCACCATATGGTCAATTGGTGCAATTTTTTCGGGGATAGTAAAAGACCCCTCAGTGCACCTCCCCATCAAGTTTCGTAATTCTAGCTCTTATGGTTTCTGAATTACACCTAATTTACTGCAAGATTTTGCAAGATTTTTCCAAACCCCATGCAAGTCAATGGGGAAAAAAATGGCGCTTAATGGCGAATTGCGGCCAAACCGCTTTCACAAACCCTTAACAAAGTCATAGCACACCTGTCCTCAATAAGCCGGTCATTTTGAGGTCTGGCATGTCTATGTGGCGCAAAAATTGGGGGAGTTATTAGTCGTAGAACTTTTTGGCAGATAGAATAATAATAAGTATGTGGGATTTCAAGATTGTGCCTTGCTTGTCAGCAAGCACAATAATTATTGCTTTTATCTCGGAAACGGAAGGTGCAATCGTGATTCCGCCCACCACTAGCATACTTTTTCACCCCGATTCCAACGCCGCCATCCGTGAGTCTCTACGAGTTACGGTTGCGGAGATACGTTGCTGTAGCGCCCCCCATAGGCAAACAATAGCGCCCCCTACACGCCAAATGACACTATCTCTTCTGAAATCAACTCAGAAGTGTCAAGTGTCATACAAGAAGGAAGGCTGGCCATAATGAGAATGAATCTGCACTTCCTGCCGCCCTTCAAAATAAAACCATTTAGAAGGGACAGGCACTGAATGCTGCTATAGCGCCCCCTAAAGGCTAAATGACAAAATACTTCTGATATAGGCTCAGAGTACATCCCTCCACACCTGTACCAAGTTTGGTTAGCATCGGACGATTTTTGTGAAATAGGCCCCACCCACAGAAGATTGGAAGTGGATTATATCGCAATGGTGTGTTTTTTTTTTGAACTTCCAAATCAGTGTTGTGCAGGACACTCCCAACATGATGTGTGCGTTGGTTTGGTGAAGATTGGACAAAATTCCAAGGAGAAATGGCAAAAAAAGGGTTTTGGACAAAATGCAAAATGGCGGAAAATCTAGTCAGACGCAAATGGGCGTGGCCTAGTTGAGTAGATGCGGGAGGACCCAAGGAATCCAGGGAAAAAATAATTTTGATGATAGACCCTACGGTTCAAAAGTTATGGACCAAAAGGTAAGGAGGGCTGTTATAGCGCCACCATATGGTCAATTGGTGCAATTTTTTCGGGGATAGTAAAAGACCCCTCAGTGCACCTCCCCATCAAGTTTCGTAATTCTAGCTCTTATGGTTTCTGAATTACACCTAATTTACTGCAAGATTTTGCAAGATTTTTCCAAACCCCATGCAAGTCAATGGGGAAAAAAATGGCGCTTAATGGCGAATTGCGGCCAAACCGCTTTCACAAACCCTTAACAAAGTCATAGCACACCTGTCCTCAATAAGCCGGTCATTTTGAGGTCTGGCATGTCTATGTGGCGCAAAAATTGGGGGAGTTATTAGTCGTAGAACTTTTTGGCAGATAGAATAATAATAAGTATGTGGGATTTCAAGATTGTGCCTTGCTTGTCAGCAAGCACAATAATTATTGCTTTTATCTCGGAAACGGAAGGTGCAATCGTGATTCCGCCCACCACTAGCATACTTTTTCACCCCGATTCCAACGCCGCCATCCGTGAGTCTCTACGAGTTACGGTTGCGGAGATACGTTGCTGTAGCGCCCCCCATAGGCAAACAATAGCGCCCCCTACACGCCAAATGACACTATCTCTTCTGAAATCAACTCAGAAGTGTCAAGTGTCATACAAGAAGGAAGGCTGGCCATAATGAGAATGAATCTGCACTTCCTGCCGCCCTTCAAAATAAAACCATTTAGAAGGGACAGGCACTGAATGCTGCTATAGCGCCCCCTAAAGGCTAAATGACAAAATACTTCTGATATAGGCTCAGAGTACATCCCTCCACACCTGTACCAAGTTTGGTTAGCATCGGACGATTTTTGTGAAATAGGCCCCACCCACAGAAGATTGGAAGTGGATTATATCGCAATGGTGTGTTTTTTTTTTGAACTTCCAAATCAGTGTTGTGCAGGACACTCCCAACATGATGTGTGCGTTGGTTTGGTGAAGATTGGACAAAATTCCAAGGAGAAATGGCAAAAAAAGGGTTTTGGACAAAATGCAAAATGGCGGAAAATCTAGTCAGACGCAAATGGGCGTGGCCTAGTTGAGTAGATGCGGGAGGACCCAAGGAATCCAGGGAAAAAATAATTTTGATGATAGACCCTACGGTTCAAAAGTTATGGACCAAAAGGTAAGGAGGGCTGTTATAGCGCCACCATATGGTCAATTGGTGCAATTTTTTCGGGGATAGTAAAAGACCCCTCAGTGCACCTCCCCATCAAGTTTCGTAATTCTAGCTCTTATGGTTTCTGAATTACACCTAATTTACTGCAAGATTTTGCAAGATTTTTCCAAACCCCATGCAAGTCAATGGGGAAAAAAATGGCGCTTAATGGCGAATTGCGGCCAAACCGCTTTCACAAACCCTTAACAAAGTCATAGCACACCTGTCCTCAATAAGCCGGTCATTTTGAGGTCTGGCATGTCTATGTGGCGCAAAAATTGGGGGAGTTATTAGTCGTAGAACTTTTTGGCAGATAGAATAATAATAAGTATGTGGGATTTCAAGATTGTGCCTTGCTTGTCAGCAAGCACAATAATTATTGCTTTTATCTCGGAAACGGAAGGTGCAATCGTGATTCCGCCCACCACTAGCATACTTTTTCACCCCGATTCCAACGCCGCCATCCGTGAGTCTCTACGAGTTACGGTTGCGGAGATACGTTGCTGTAGCGCCCCCCATAGGCAAACAATAGCGCCCCCTACACGCCAAATGACACTATCTCTTCTGAAATCAACTCAGAAGTGTCAAGTGTCATACAAGAAGGAAGGCTGGCCATAATGAGAATGAATCTGCACTTCCTGCCGCCCTTCAAAATAAAACCATTTAGAAGGGACAGGCACTGAATGCTGCTATAGCGCCCCCTAAAGGCTAAATGACAAAATACTTCTGATATAGGCTCAGAGTACATCCCTCCACACCTGTACCAAGTTTGGTTAGCATCGGACGATTTTTGTGAAATAGGCCCCACCCACAGAAGATTGGAAGTGGATTATATCGCAATGGTGTGTTTTTTTTTTGAACTTCCAAATCAGTGTTGTGCAGGACACTCCCAACATGATGTGTGCGTTGGTTTGGTGAAGATTGGACAAAATTCCAAGGAGAAATGGCAAAAAAAGGGTTTTGGACAAAATGCAAAATGGCGGAAAATCTAGTCAGACGCAAATGGGCGTGGCCTAGTTGAGTAGATGCGGGAGGACCCAAGGAATCCAGGGAAAAAATAATTTTGATGATAGACCCTACGGTTCAAAAGTTATGGACCAAAAGGTAAGGAGGGCTGTTATAGCGCCACCATATGGTCAATTGGTGCAATTTTTTCGGGGATAGTAAAAGACCCCTCAGTGCACCTCCCCATCAAGTTTCGTAATTCTAGCTCTTATGGTTTCTGAATTACACCTAATTTACTGCAAGATTTTGCAAGATTTTTCCAAACCCCATGCAAGTCAATGGGGAAAAAAATGGCGCTTAATGGCGAATTGCGGCCAAACCGCTTTCACAAACCCTTAACAAAGTCATAGCACACCTGTCCTCAATAAGCCGGTCATTTTGAGGTCTGGCATGTCTATGTGGCGCAAAAATTGGGGGAGTTATTAGTCGTAGAACTTTTTGGCAGATAGAATAATAATAAGTATGTGGGATTTCAAGATTGTGCCTTGCTTGTCAGCAAGCACAATAATTATTGCTTTTATCTCGGAAACGGAAGGTGCAATCGTGATTCCGCCCACCACTAGCATACTTTTTCACCCCGATTCCAACGCCGCCATCCGTGAGTCTCTACGAGTTACGGTTGCGGAGATACGTTGCTGTAGCGCCCCCCATAGGCAAACAATAGCGCCCCCTACACGCCAAATGACACTATCTCTTCTGAAATCAACTCAGAAGTGTCAAGTGTCATACAAGAAGGAAGGCTGGCCATAATGAGAATGAATCTGCACTTCCTGCCGCCCTTCAAAATAAAACCATTTAGAAGGGACAGGCACTGAATGCTGCTATAGCGCCCCCTAAAGGCTAAATGACAAAATACTTCTGATATAGGCTCAGAGTACATCCCTCCACACCTGTACCAAGTTTGGTTAGCATCGGACGATTTTTGTGAAATAGGCCCCACCCACAGAAGATTGGAAGTGGATTATATCGCAATGGTGTGTTTTTTTTTTTAACTTCCAAATCAGTGTTGTGCAGGACAGTCCCCACATGTGATGTGCGTTGGTTTGGTGAAGATTGGACAAAATTTCTAGGAGAAATGGCAAAAAAACGGTTTTGGACAAAATGCAAAATGGCGGAAAATCTAGTCAGACGGAAATGGGCGTGGCCTAGTTGAGTAGATGCGGGAGGACTCAAGGAATCCAGGGAAAAAAGAATTTTGATGATAAACCCTACGGTTCAAAAGTTATCGAGCAAAAGGTAAGGAGGGCTGTTATAGCGCCACCATATGGTCAATTGGTGCAATTTTTTCGGGGATAGTAAAAGACCCCTCAGTGCACCTCCCCATCAAGTTTCGTAGCTCTAGCTCTTATGGTTTCTGAATTACACCTAATTTACTGCAAGATTTTGCAAGATTTTTCCAAACCCCATGCAAGTCAATGGGGAAAAAAATGGCGCTTAATGGCGAATTGCGGCCAAACCGCTTTCACAAACCCTTAGCAAAGTCATAGCACACATGTCCTCAATAAGCCGGTCATTTTGAGGTCTGGCATGTCTATGTGGCGCAAAAATTGGGGGCGTTGTTACGCGCAGAAGTTTTTGGCAGATATAAGAATAATAATAATAATAACTAGATGGTCTACATTTCCTAACGAAAATGTAATTGTGCTTGCTGTCCTCGCCATGCACCGCCTGGCTTCCAAAGTCCCTGCCCATGGACCTAGGGGGACTGAGTAGTTATGGGGGTGCCTATGTGAGTAAAAGGACTTTGGAGTAGAAGTACTTGGTAGGTGGGGAAGTCAGACTGGTTGTAGCCTACTAGAGAGACACAAAAGGCTGGCCCAATCTCTGCAATCTAAAACTACATTACCTGCAAACTACAGCATCAATAATTACCATGTATTGTAAATGTCTCCAACTGTCTCAAGGAAAATAGGACATGATAACCTCCAGAGAAGTAGTATTCCTTGTAGTGTCATTCATGTTTATGGTTGCGACAACAACTGTTTACAAAACTAGCAGGCTTACCAGAGCTGCAAACACACAAGTGAAAAGCTATCAATGGCTGCATCTAATCAGCCAGTAACTAATGTAGGCTATCTTCCATTATGTTAGTGTAAGAAGTCAAATGTACTGATAATAGTCCCTGGTCACCAAAGTAATGTTACCCTTTTAGTTTTGTTACAGAGTTGCTGATCGGTTGTCATGTGTCCAGTCAGCCAGAGAAGCTGCTTGGGTAGCATGCGAACTAACGCCTAACGCAGTGGTTCTCAACTGGTGTAGCCTCAGGACCCACTATTTTCCTTGTCATGAAGTCGCGACCCAAATTTCAGATTTTTTTTTAAACCACTCAAATTTATTGCACAAAAAATAGCGCATTTATTTAATACACAATGCCTTCATGCACTGTCAAATGAACAAAAAAGTGCAACAGAAGTGCAACTAGGGCTAAAAACCAATTGAAATAAGGCAGACTTGAATTACAGGCCTATATGTTTTTAAATTTAAACAAGTCAAACTGGTCATGGTCAGAAAGTCTTCTTTGAACTGTATGAAATATGAAATAAAAGGCAGACTTTTCTTGAATCACAGGCAGGCTATATGCTTTTTAGTTAAACTGGTCATAACTTTTAATTAAACTGGGGCCATGCTAATCCAGTTTCAATCATCTGAATTGAACTAAAATTAAATATGAAATGAAAAGGCAGACTTCTCTTGAATTACAGGCAGAGCATATGCTTCAGCTTGTTAAACAAGTGAAACTGGTCAGGCTAATCCAGTTTCAATAATCTGAAAAAAAAAAAAAAAAAAGTACTGTACTGTAAATGTCCGCGACCCAATCAAAACGGCCCCGCGACGCTACCCACCAGTTGAGAAACGCTGGCCTAACGATAGCATTAGCTCAATTAGCTTGTTGCAACTAGTCCCAAACATTGATGAACAGTGTGTCCTAACGCCAGGGGGACAAGGTGTTTGTTTTGGCTGGCTGAGGTTAGCCTATAAGGCACAGTTGTTGTGGCTAACAGCCTCCATTCACACTAGGCTATTCACACTAGGCTATCTCTTCCATTATGTTTTCAAACCCAGCTGGCTGTATAAAATGAACAACCACAAAGTGGTGACACTTACCCATGGGTTCAGTTCATTTTGTTCATTCATTGTTTTCTGGACATGTTACCATGCTACATTAACACAGCAGCTAACAGCACAGACAGGCCTCCCATGGTTGGCGACAAGTGTATATCATTCTCTCTACCCAAGATGCAACACTGCTCTACCCAACATGCAACGCTGCTGCTCAGAGTTGCTCTTTAGCTCTATTTATCTCGTCAAATCTCACCGGATTCCTGTTTCCAGTACACTTTTAGCATTTGGTTTTTAACAGAGAAGAGTTGGAGCTGCTGAAAACATACAGTATGCAAATGAGATTGAGACCATGAGTGATATACCCACTGAGATACAAGCATAGGTGTGTCTGTTGTCTGTATAATAGCGTGCGTGCGTCAAGGGACAAGTGACAAGTGTCATACAAGAAGGAAGGCTGTCCATAATGAGAATGAATCCGCACTTCCTGCCGCCCTTCAAAATAAAACAATTGAGAAGGGACAGGCACTGAATGCTGCTATAGCGCCCCCTAAAGGCTAAATGACAAAATACTTCTGATATAGGCTCAGAGTACATCCCTCCACACCTGTACCAAGTTTGGTTAGCATCGGACGATTTTTGTGAAATAGGCCCCACCCACAGAAGATTGGAAGTGGATTATATCGCAATGGTGTGTTTTTTTTTTGAACTTCCAAATCAGTGTTGTGCAGGACAGTCCCCACATGATGTGTGCGTTGGTTTGGTGAAGATTGGACAAACTTTCAAGGAGAAATCGCAAAAAAACGGTTTTGGACAAAATGCAAAATGGCGGAAAATCTAGTCAGACGGAAATGGGCGTGGCCTAGTTGAGTAGATGCGGGAGGACCCAAGGAATCCAGGGAAAAAAGAATTTTGATGATAGACCCTACGGTTCAAAAGTTATCGAGCAAAAGGTAAGGAGGGCTGTTATAGCGCCACCATATGGTCAATTGGTGCAATTTTTTCGGGGATAGTAAAAGACCCCTCATTGCACCTCCCTACCAAGTTTCGTAGCTCTAGCTGTTATGGTTTCTGAATGACAGCTAATTTACTGCAAGATTTTGCAAGATTTTTCCAAACCCCATGCAAGTCAATGGGAAAAAAAATGGCGCTTAATGGCGAATTGCGGCCAAACCGCTTTCACAAACCCTTAACAAAGTCATAGCACACCTGTCCTCAATAAGCCGGTCATTTTGAGGTCTGGCATGTCTATGTGGCGCAAAAATTGGGGGAGTTATTAGTCGTAGAACTTTTTGGCAGATAGAATAATAATAAGTATGTGGGATTTCAAGATTGTGCCTTGCTTGTCAGCAAGCACAATAATTATTGCTTTTATCTCGGAAACGGAAGGTGCAATCGTGATTCCGCCCACCACTAGCGTACTTTTTCACCCCGATTCCAACGCCGCCATCCGTGAGTCTCTACGAGTTACGGTTGCGGAGATACGTTGCTGTAGCGCCCCCCATAGGCAAACAATAGCGCCCCCTACACGCCAAATGACACTATCTCTTCTGAAATCAACTCAGAAGTGTCAAGTGTCATCCAAGAAGGAAGGCTGGCCATAATGAGAATGAATCTGCACTTCCTGCCGCCCTTCAAAATAAAACCATTTAGAAGGGACAGGCACTGAATGCTGCTATAGCGCCCCCTAAAGGCTAAATGACAAAATACTTCTGATATAGGCTCAGAGTACATCCCTCCACACCTGTACCAAGTTTGGTTAGCATCGGACGATTTTTGTGAAATAGGCCCCACCCACAGAAGATTGGAAGTGGATTATATCGCAATGGTGTGTTTTTTTTTTGAACTTCCAAATCAGTGTTGTGCAGGACAGTCCCCACATGATGTGTGCGTTGGTTTGGTGAAGATTGGACAAACTTTCAAGGAGAAATCGCAAAAAAACGGTTTTGGACAAAATGCAAAATGGCGGAAAATCTAGTCAGACGGAAATGGGCGTGGCCTAGTTGAGTAGATGCGGGAGGACCCAAGGAATCCAGGGAAAAAAGAATTTTGATGATAGACCCTACGGTTCAAAAGTTATCGAGCAAAAGGTAAGGAGGGCTGTTATAGCGCCACCATATGGTCAATTGGTGCAATTTTTTCGGGGATAGTAAAAGACCCCTCATTGCACCTCCCTACCAAGTTTCGTAGCTCTAGCTGTTATGGTTTCTGAATGACAGCTAATTTACTGCAAGATTTTGCAAGATTTTTCCAAACCCCATGCAAGTCAATGGGAAAAAAAATGGCGCTTAATGGCGAATTGCGGCCAAACCGCTTTCACAAACCCTTAACAAAGTCATAGCACACCTGTCCTCAATAAGCCGGTCATTTTGAGGTCTGGCATGTCTATGTGGCGCAAAAATTGGGGGAGTTATTAGTCGTAGAACTTTTTGGCAGATAGAATAATAATAAGTATGTGGGATTTCAAGATTGTGCCTTGCTTGTCAGCAAGCACAATAATAAGTATGTGGGATTTCAAGATTGTGCCTTGCTTGTCAGCAAGCACAATAATAATAAGTATGTGGGATTTCAAGATTGTGCCTTGCTTGTCAGCAAGCACAATAATAATGGGGGACTTTGTAATTTGTGCCTTGCTTTCAGCCAAAGTGTCAAGTGTCATACAAGAAGGAAGGCTGGCCATAATGAGAATGAATCCGCACTTCCTGCCGCCCTTCAAAATAAAACCATTTAGAAGGGACAGGCACTGAATGCTGCTATAGCGCCCCCTAAAGGCTAAATGACAAAATACTTCTCCTATAGGCTCAGAGTACATCCCTCCACACCTGTACCAAGTTTGGTTAGCATCGGACGATTTTTGTGAAATAGGCCCCACCCACAGAAGATTGGAAGTGGATTATATCGCAATGGTGTGTTTTTTTTTTTTTACTTCCAAATCAGTGTTGTGCAGGACAGTCCCCACATGATGTGTGCGTTGGTTTGGTGAAGATTGGACAAAATTTCAAGGAGAAATGGCAAAAAAACTGTTTTGGACAAAATGCAAAATGGCGGAAAATCTAGTCAGACGGAAATGGGCGTGGCCTAGTTGAGTAGATGCGGGAGGACCCAAGGAATCCAGGGAAAAAATAATTTTGATGATAAACCCTACGGTTCAAAAGTTATCGACCAAAAGGTAAGGAGGGCTGTTATAGCGCCACCATCTGGCCAATTGGTGCAATTTTTTCGGGGATAGTAAAAGACCCCTCAGTGCACCTCCCTACCAAGTTTCGTAGCTCTAGCTGTTATGGTTTCTGAATGACACCTAATTTACTGCAAGATTTTGCAAGATTTTTCCCAACCCCATGCAAGTCAATGGGGGAAAAAATGGCGCTTAATGGCGAATTGCGGCCAAACCGCTTTCACAAACCCTTAGCAAAGTCATAGCACACCTGTCCTCAATAAGCCGGTCATTTTGAGGTCTGGCATGTCTATGTGGCGCAAAAATTGGGGGCGTTGTTATGCGCAGAAGTTTTTGGCAGATATAAGAATAGGAATAATAAGTATGTGGGATTTCAAGATTGTGCCTTGCTTGTCAGCAAGCACAATAATAATGGGGGACTTTGTAATTTGTGCCTTGCTTTCAGCCAAAGTGTCAAGTGTCATACAAGAAGGAAGGCTGGCCATAATGAGAATGAATCCGCACTTCCTGCCGCCCTTCAAAATAAAACCATTTAGAAGGGACAGGCACTGAATGCTGCTATAGCGCCCCCTAAAGGCTAAATGACAAAATACTTCTCCTATAGGCTCAGAGTACATCCCTCCACACCTGTACCAAGTTTGGTTAGCATCGGACGATTTTTGTGAAATAGGCCCCACCCACAGAAGATTGGAAGTGGATTATATCGCAATGGTGTGTTTTTTTTTTTTTACTTCCAAATCAGTGTTGTGCAGGACAGTCCCCACATGATGTGTGCGTTGGTTTGGTGAAGATTGGACAAAATTTCAAGGAGAAATGGCAAAAAAACTGTTTTGGACAAAATGCAAAATGGCGGAAAATCTAGTCAGACGGAAATGGGCGTGGCCTAGTTGAGTAGATGCGGGAGGACCCAAGGAATCCAGGGAAAAAATAATTTTGATGATAAACCCTACGGTTCAAAAGTTATCGACCAAAAGGTAAGGAGGGCTGTTATAGCGCCACCATCTGGCCAATTGGTGCAATTTTTTCGGGGATAGTAAAAGACCCCTCAGTGCACCTCCCTACCAAGTTTCGTAGCTCTAGCTGTTATGGTTTCTGAATGACACCTAATTTACTGCAAGATTTTGCAAGATTTTTCCCAACCCCATGCAAGTCAATGGGGGAAAAAATGGCGCTTAATGGCGAATTGCGGCCAAACCGCTTTCACAAACCCTTAGCAAAGTCATAGCACACCTGTCCTCAATAAGCCGGTCATTTTGAGGTCTGGCATGTCTATGTGGCGCAAAAATTGGGGGCGTTGTTATGCGCAGAAGTTTTTGGCAGATATAAGAATAGGAATAATAAGTATGTGGGATTTCAAGATTGTGCCTTGCTTGTCAGCAAGCACAATAATAATGGGGGACTTTGTAATTTGTGCCTTGCTTTCAGCCAAAGTGTCAAGTGTCATACAAGAAGGAAGGCTGGCCATAATGAGAATGAATCCGCACTTCCTGCCGCCCTTCAAAATAAAACCATTTAGAAGGGACAGGCACTGAATGCTGCTATAGCGCCCCCTAAAGGCTAAATGACAAAATACTTCTCCTATAGGCTCAGAGTACATCCCTCCACACCTGTACCAAGTTTGGTTAGCATCGGACGATTTTTGTGAAATAGGCCCCACCCACAGAAGATTGGAAGTGGATTATATCGCAATGGTGTGTTTTTTTTTTTTTACTTCCAAATCAGTGTTGTGCAGGACAGTCCCCACATGATGTGTGCGTTGGTTTGGTGAAGATTGGACAAAATTTCAAGGAGAAATGGCAAAAAAACTGTTTTGGACAAAATGCAAAATGGCGGAAAATCTAGTCAGACGGAAATGGGCGTGGCCTAGTTGAGTAGATGCGGGAGGACCCAAGGAATCCAGGGAAAAAATAATTTTGATGATAAACCCTACGGTTCAAAAGTTATCGACCAAAAGGTAAGGAGGGCTGTTATAGCGCCACCATCTGGCCAATTGGTGCAATTTTTTCGGGGATAGTAAAAGACCCCTCAGTGCACCTCCCTACCAAGTTTCGTAGCTCTAGCTGTTATGGTTTCTGAATGACACCTAATTTACTGCAAGATTTTGCAAGATTTTTCCCAACCCCATGCAAGTCAATGGGGGAAAAAATGGCGCTTAATGGCGAATTGCGGCCAAACCGCTTTCACAAACCCTTAGCAAAGTCATAGCACACCTGTCCTCAATAAGCCGGTCATTTTGAGGTCTGGCATGTCTATGTGGCGCAAAAATTGGGGGCGTTGTTATGCGCAGAAGTTTTTGGCAGATATAAGAATAGGAATAATAAGTATGTGGGATTTCAAGATTGTGCCTTGCTTGTCAGCAAGCACAATAATAATGGGGGACTTTGTAATTTGTGCCTTGCTTTCAGCCAAAGTGTCAAGTGTCATACAAGAAGGAAGGCTGGCCATAATGAGAATGAATCCGCACTTCCTGCCGCCCTTCAAAATAAAACCATTTAGAAGGGACAGGCACTGAATGCTGCTATAGCGCCCCCTAAAGGCTAAATGACAAAATACTTCTGATATAGGCTCAGAGTACATCCCTCCACACCTGTACCAAGTTTGGTTAGCATCGGACGATTTTTGTGAAATAGGCCCCACCCACAGAAGATTGGAAGTGGATTATATCGCAATGGTGTGTTTTTTTTTTTAACTTCCAAATCAGTGTTGTGCAGGACAGTCCCCACATGTGATGTGCGTTGGTTTGGTGAAGATTGGACAAAATTTCTAGGAGAAATGGCAAAAAAACGGTTTTGGACAAAATGCAAAATGGCGGAAAATCTAGTCAGACGGAAATGGGCGTGGCCTAGTTGAGTAGATGCGGGAGGACTCAAGGAATCCAGGGAAAAAAGAATTTTGATGATAAACCCTACGGTTCAAAAGTTATCGAGCAAAAGGTAAGGAGGGCTGTTATAGCGCCACCATATGGTCAATTGGTGCAATTTTTTCGGGGATAGTAAAAGACCCCTCAGTGCACCTCCCCATCAAGTTTCGTAGCTCTAGCTCTTATGGTTTCTGAATTACACCTAATTTACTGCAAGATTTTGCAAGATTTTTCCAAACCCCATGCAAGTCAATGGGGAAAAAAATGGCGCTTAATGGCGAATTGCGGCCAAACCGCTTTCACAAACCCTTAGCAAAGTCATAGCACACATGTCCTCAATAAGCCGGTCATTTTGAGGTCTGGCATGTCTATGTGGCGCAAAAATTGGGGGCGTTGTTACGCGCAGAAGTTTTTGGCAGATATAAGAATAATAATAATAATAATAAGTATGTGGGATTTCAAGATTGTGCCTTGCTTGTCAGCAAGCACAATAACTAGAATGTCTACATTTCCTACCGAAAATGTAATTGTGCTTGCCGTCCTCGCCATGCACCGCCTGCCTTGCAAGGTCCCTGCGCATGCAGCTCGGGGGACTAAGTAGTTATGGGTGTGTTAATTTCAAAGGACTCTTACACCCAAATACTACAGTACTTACAGTTTTAAAGGTGTATTACACCCAAATACTATATAATGTGGAAATTGTCAACGACGCTATTAGCAAAAATGTGCCTGAATTCTTTGGGAAGTATTTTGGCCATATCTCGGGAAGGGAAGCAGCTACAGACACGGGACTGGCGGCATTGGAAAGCTCGTCAAATTTTACATCTAGTAGAAGGTTCGTTGAAGTTACGAAATCAACGATGGGGGCGCTGAGCAATGTACCCTTTTTTACATGAAATAGTTACAACATCAGATGCTCATAACTCCTAGGAAAATGCCTTAAATTGCATGAAACTTTGTGCGTGAAGACATCTCCCGACCTATATTCTTCGGTTTAAAATTGGTGAAATTTGGAGAAAAAAAAAGTTTTTTTGGACGTTGTTTTTTGGCCATATCTCGGGAACGGAAGCAGCTACAGACACGGGACTGACGCCGTTGGAAAGCTCGTCGAATTTTACATCTAGTAGAAGGTGCCTTGAAGTTACGAAATCAACGATGGGGGCGCTGAGCAATGTACCCTTTTTTACATGAAATAGTTACAACATCAGATGCTCATAACTCCTAGGAAAATGGCTTAAACTGCATGAAACTTTGTGCGTGAAGACATCTCCCGACATATATACTTCGGTTTAAAATTGGTGCAATTTGGAGCAAAAAATAAATAAAAAAAATTGGGACGTTGTTTTTTGGCCATATCTCGGGGACGGAAGCAGCTACAGACACGGGACTGACGCCGTTGGAAAGCTCGTCGAATTTTACATCTAGTAGAAGGTGCCTTGAAGTTAGGAAATCAACGATGGGGGCGCTGAGCAATGTACCCATTTTTTACACAAAGCACCCCTACAGGTCAGTGGCAGCAACTGACCTGTGGGGAAAATGGACTGATAATAGTCCCTGGTCACCAAAGTAATGTTACCCTTTTAGTTTTGTTACAGAGTTGCTGATCGGTTGTCATGTATCCAGTCAGCCAGAGAAGCTGCTTGGGTAGCATGCTAACTAACGCCTAATGCTACCATTAGCTCAATTAGCTTGTTGCAACTAGTCCCAAACATTGATGAACAGTGTGTCCTAACACCAGGGGGACAAGGTGTTTGTTTTGGCTGGCTGAGGTTAGCCTATAAGGCACAGTTGTTGTGGCTAACAGCCTCCATTCACACTAGGCTATTCACACTAGGCTATCTCTTCCATTATGTTTTCAAACCCAGCTGGCTCTATATAATGAACAACCACAAAGTGGTGACACTTACCCATGGGTTCCGTTCATTGTTTTCTGGACATGTTTCCATGCTATAGTAACACAGCAGCTAACAGAACAGACAGGCCTCCCATGCCATACATGAACACAACAGGTTTCCTGCAGGCAGCTGTCAGGGCTGTGAGGGGGCGGGCTCTGGTCGGCCCTGTGAATTTTTTTATTGGTTGGCGACAAGTGACCTAGAAAATCCAAGGAACTCTGATTCACTCTGATTTGCCCTCTCCTGGGGCTCCCACTTGCACCAGGGAGGGAGAGGAATGACTGTAGTAAGTGATGTCATACTTTTACAGATGGAGGAATGACTGTAGTAAGTTATTTCATACTTTTTTTGTCTACATCATTCTCTCTACCCAAGATGCAACACTGCTGCTCAGAGTTGCTCTTAAGCTCTATTTATCTGGTCAAATCTCACCGGATTCCTGTTTCCAGTACACTTTTAGCATTTGGTTTTTAACAGAGAAGAGTTGGAGCTGCTGAAAACATACAGTATGCAAATGAGAGGGAGACCATGAGTGATATACCCACTGTGATACAAGTATAGGTGTTTCTGATATCTATATAATAGCGTGCGTGCGTCAAGTGACAAGTGACAAGTGTCATACAAGAAGGAAGGCTGGCCATAATGAGAATGAATCCGCACTTCCTGCCGCCCTTCAAAATAAAACAATTGAGAAGGGACAGGCACTGAATGCTGCTATAGCGCCCCCTAAAGGCTAAATGACAAAATACTTCTGATATAGGCTCAGAGTACATCCCTCCACACCTGTACCAAGTTTGGTTAGCATCGGACGATTTTTGTGAAATAGGCCCCACCCACAGAAGATTGGAAGTGGATTATATCGCAATGGTTTTTTTTTTTTTTTACTTCCAAATCAGTGTTGTGCAGGACACTCCCAACATGATGTGTGCGTTGGTTTGGTGAAGATTGGACAAAATTTCAAGGAGAAATGGCAAAAAAACTGTTTTGGACAAAATGCAAAATGGCGGAAAATCTAGTCAGACGGAAATGGGCGTGGCCTAGTTGAGTAGATGCGGGAGGACCCAAGGAATCCAGGGAAAAAATAATTTTGATGATAAACCCTACGGTTCAAAAGTTATCGAGCAAAAGGTAAGGAGGGCTGTTATAGCGCCACCATATGGTCAATTGGTGCAATTTTTTCGGGGATAGTAAAAGACCCCTCAGTGCACCTCCCTACCAAGTTTCGTAGCTCTAGCTGTTAGGGTTTCTGAATTACACCTAATTTACTGCAAGATTTTGCAAGATTTTTCCAAACCCCATGCAAGTCAATGGGGAAAAAAATGGCGCTTAATGGCGAATTGCGGCCAAACCGCTTTCACAAACCCTTAGCAAAGTCATAGCACACCTGTCCTCAATAAGCCGGTCATTTTGAGGTCTGGCATGTCTATGTGGCGCAAAAATTGGGGGCGTTGTTACGCGCAGAAGTTTTTGGCAGATATAAGAATAATAATAATAATAATAAGTATGTGGGATTTCAAGATTGTGCCTTGCTTGTCAGCAAGCACAATAATAAGTATGTGGGATTTCAAGATTGTGCCTTGCTTGTCAGCAAGCACAATAATTATTGCTTTTATCTCGGAAACGGAAGGTGCAATCGTGATTCTGCCCACCACTAGCGTACTTTTTCACCCCGATTCCAACGCCGCCATCATTGAGTCTCTACGAGTTACGGTTGCGGAGATACGTTGCTGTAGCGCCCCCCATAGGCAAACAATAGCGCCCCCTACACGCCAAATGACACTATCTCTTCTGAAATCAACTCAGAAGTGTCAAGTGTCATACAAGAAGGAAGGCTGGCCATAATGACAATGAATCCGCACTTCCTGCCGCCCTTCAAAATAAAACAATTGAGAAGGGACAGGCACTGAATGCTGCTATAGCGCCCCCTAAAGGCTAAATGACAAAATACTTCTGATATAGGCTCAGAGTACATCCCTCCACACCTGTACTACGTTTGGTTAGCATCGGATGATTTTTGTGAAATAGGCCCCACCCACAGAAAGTTGGAAGTGGATTATATCGCAACGGTGTGTTTTTTTTTTTAACTTCCAAATCAGTGTTGTGCAGGACAGTCCCCACATGATGTGTGCGTTGGTTTGGTGAAGATTGGACAAAATTTCAAGGAGAAATGGCAAAAAAACGGTTTTGGACAAAATGCAAAATGGCCGAAAATCTAGTCAGACGCAAATGGGCGTGGCCTAGTTGAGTAGATGCGGGAGGACCCAAGGAATCCAGGGAAAAAAGAATTTTGATGATAAACCCTACGGTTCAAAAGTTATGGACCAAAAGGTAAGGAGGGCTGTTATAGCGCCACCATCTGGTCAATTGGTGCAATTTTTTCGGGGATAGTAAAAGACCCCTCCGTGCACCTCCCTACCAAGTTTCGTAGCTCTAGCTGTTATGGTTTGTGAATGACAGCTAATTTACTGCAAGATTTTGCAAGATTTTTCCAAACCCCATGCAAGTCAATGGGAAAAAAATGGCGCTTAATGGCGAATTGCGGCCAAACCGCTTTCACAAACCCTTAACAAAGTCATAGCACACCTGTCCTCAATAAGCCGGTCATTTTGAGGTCTGGCATGTCTATGTGGCGCAAAAATTGGGGGAGTTATTATTCGTAGAACTTTTTGGCAGATAGAATAATAATAATAAGTATGTGGGATTTCAAGATTGTGCCTTGCTTGTCAGCAAGCACAATAATTATTGCTTTTATCTCGGAAACGGAAGGTGCAATCGTGATTCTGCCCACCACTAGCGTACTTTTTCACCCCGATTCCAACGCCGCCATCATTGAGTCTCTACGAGTTACGGTTGCGGAGATACGTTGCTGTAGCGCCCCCCATAGGCAAACAATAGCGCCCCCTACACGCCAAATGACACTATCTCTTCTGAAATCAACTCAGAAGTGTCAAGTGTCATACAAGAAGGAAGGCTGGCCATAATGACAATGAATCCGCACTTCCTGCCGCCCTTCAAAATAAAACAATTGAGAAGGGACAGGCACTGAATGCTGCTATAGCGCCCCCTAAAGGCTAAATGACAAAATACTTCTGATATAGGCTCAGAGTACATCCCTCCACACCTGTACTACGTTTGGTTAGCATCGGATGATTTTTGTGAAATAGGCCCCACCCACAGAAAGTTGGAAGTGGATTATATCGCAACGGTGTGTTTTTTTTTTTAACTTCCAAATCAGTGTTGTGCAGGACAGTCCCCACATGATGTGTGCGTTGGTTTGGTGAAGATTGGACAAAATTTCAAGGAGAAATGGCAAAAAAACGGTTTTGGACAAAATGCAAAATGGCCGAAAATCTAGTCAGACGCAAATGGGCGTGGCCTAGTTGAGTAGATGCGGGAGGACCCAAGGAATCCAGGGAAAAAAGAATTTTGATGATAAACCCTACGGTTCAAAAGTTATGGACCAAAAGGTAAGGAGGGCTGTTATAGCGCCACCATCTGGTCAATTGGTGCAATTTTTTCGGGGATAGTAAAAGACCCCTCCGTGCACCTCCCTACCAAGTTTCGTAGCTCTAGCTGTTATGGTTTGTGAATGACAGCTAATTTACTGCAAGATTTTGCAAGATTTTTCCAAACCCCATGCAAGTCAATGGGAAAAAAATGGCGCTTAATGGCGAATTGCGGCCAAACCGCTTTCACAAACCCTTAACAAAGTCATAGCACACCTGTCCTCAATAAGCCGGTCATTTTGAGGTCTGGCATGTCTATGTGGCGCAAAAATTTGGGGAGTTATTATTCGTATAACTTTTTGGCAGATAGAATAATAATAATAAGTATGTGGGATTTCAAGATTGTGCCTTGCTTGTCAGCAAGCACAATAATTATTGCTTTTATCTCGGAAACGGAAGGTGCAATCGTGATTCTGCCCACCAATAGCGTACTTTTTCACCCCGATTCCAACGCCGCCATCATTGAGTCTCTACGAGTTACGGTTGCGGAGATACGTTGCTGTAGCGCCCCCCATAGGCAAACAATAGCGCCCCCTACACGCCAAATGACACTATCTCTTCTGAAATCAACTCAGAAGTGTCAAGTGTCATACAAGAAGGAAGGCTGGCCATAATGACAATGAATCCGCACTTCCTGCCGCCCTTCAAAATAAAACAATTGAGAAGGGACAGGCACTGAATGCTGCTATAGCGCCCCCTAAAGGCTAAATGACAAAATACTTCTGATATAGGCTCAGAGTACATCCCTCCACACCTGTACTACGTTTGGTTAGCATCGGATGATTTTTGTGAAATAGGCCCCACCCACAGAAAGTTGGAAGTGGATTATATCGCAACGGTGTGTTTTTTTTTTTAACTTCCAAATCAGTGTTGTGCAGGACAGTCCCCACATGATGTGTGCGTTGGTTTGGTGAAGATTGGACAAAATTTCAAGGAGAAATGGCAAAAAAACGGTTTTGGACAAAATGCAAAATGGCCGAAAATCTAGTCAGACGCAAATGGGCGTGGCCTAGTTGAGTAGATGCGGGAGGACCCAAGGAATCCAGGGAAAAAAGAATTTTGATGATAAACCCTACGGTTCAAAAGTTATGGACCAAAAGGTAAGGAGGGCTGTTATAGCGCCACCATCTGGTCAATTGGTGCAATTTTTTCGGGGATAGTAAAAGACCCCTCCGTGCACCTCCCTACCAAGTTTCGTAGCTCTAGCTGTTATGGTTTGTGAATGACAGCTAATTTACTGCAAGATTTTGCAAGATTTTTCCAAACCCCATGCAAGTCAATGGGAAAAAAATGGCGCTTAATGGCGAATTGCGGCCAAACCGCTTTCACAAACCCTTAACAAAGTCATAGCACACCTGTCCTCAATAAGCCGGTCATTTTGAGGTCTGGCATGTCTATGTGGCGCAAAAATTGGGGGAGTTATTATTCGTAGAACTTTTTGGCAGATAGAATAATAATAATAAGTATGTGGGATTTCAAGATTGTGCCTTGCTTGTCAGCAAGCACAATAATTATTGCTTTTATCTCGGAAACGGAAGGTGCAATCGTGATTCTGCCCACCACTAGCGTACTTTTTCACCCCGATTCCAACGCCGCCATCATTGAGTCTCTACGAGTTACGGTTGCGGAGATACGTTGCTGTAGCGCCCCCCATAGGCAAACAATAGCGCCCCCTACACGCCAAATGACACTATCTCTTCTGAAATCAACTCAGAAGTGTCAAGTGTCATACAAGAAGGAAGGCTGGCCATAATGACAATGAATCCGCACTTCCTGCCGCCCTTCAAAATAAAACAATTGAGAAGGGACAGGCACTGAATGCTGCTATAGCGCCCCCTAAAGGCTAAATGACAAAATACTTCTGATATAGGCTCAGAGTACATCCCTCCACACCTGTACTACGTTTGGTTAGCATCGGATGATTTTTGTGAAATAGGCCCCACCCACAGAAAGTTGGAAGTGGATTATATCGCAACGGTGTGTTTTTTTTTTTAACTTCCAAATCAGTGTTGTGCAGGACAGTCCCCACATGATGTGTGCGTTGGTTTGGTGAAGATTGGACAAAATTTCAAGGAGAAATGGCAAAAAAACGGTTTTGGACAAAATGCAAAATGGCCGAAAATCTAGTAGACGCAAATGGGCGTGGCCTAGTTGAGTAGATGCGGGAGGACCCAAGGAATCCAGGGAAAAAAGAATTTTGATGATAAACCCTACGGTTCAAAAGTTATGGACCAAAAGGTAAGGAGGGCTGTTATAGCGCCACCATCTGGTCAATTGGTGCAATTTTTTCGGGGATAGTAAAAGACCCCTCCGTGCACCTCCCTACCAAGTTTCGTAGCTCTAGCTGTTATGGTTTGTGAATGACAGCTAATTTACTGCAAGATTTTGCAAGATTTTTCCAAACCCCATGCAAGTCAATGGGAAAAAAATGGCGCTTAATGGCGAATTGCGGCCAAACCGCTTTCACAAACCCTTAACAAAGTCATAGCACACCTGTCCTCAATAAGCCGGTCATTTTGAGGTCTGGCATGTCTATGTGGCGCAAAAATTGGGGGAGTTATTATTCGTAGAACTTTTTGGCAGATAGAATAATAATAATAAGTATGTGGGATTTCAAGATTGTGCCTTGCTTGTCAGCAAGCACAATAATTATTGCTTTTATCTCGGAAACGGAAGGTGCAATCGTGATTCTGCCCACCACTAGCGTACTTTTTCACCCCGATTCCAACGCCGCCATCATTGAGTCTCTACGAGTTACGGTTGCGGAGATACGTTGCTGTAGCGCCCCCCATAGGCAAACAATAGCGCCCCCTACACGCCAAATGACACTATCTCTTCTGAAATCAACTCAGAAGTGTCAAGTGTCATACAAGAAGGAAGGCTGGCCATAATGACAATGAATCCGCACTTCCTGCCGCCCTTCAAAATAAAACAATTGAGAAGGGACAGGCACTGAATGCTGCTATAGCGCCCCCTAAAGGCTAAATGACAAAATACTTCTGATATAGGCTCAGAGTACATCCCTCCACACCTGTACTACGTTTGGTTAGCATCGGATGATTTTTGTGAAATAGGCCCCACCCACAGAAAGTTGGAAGTGGATTATATCGCAACGGTGTGTTTTTTTTTTTAACTTCCAAATCAGTGTTGTGCAGGACAGTCCCCACATGATGTGTGCGTTGGTTTGGTGAAGATTGGACAAAATTTCAAGGAGAAATGGCAAAAAAACGGTTTTGGACAAAATGCAAAATGGCCGAAAATCTAGTCAGACGCAAATGGGCGTGGCCTAGTTGAGTAGATGCGGGAGGACCCAAGGAATCCAGGGAAAAAAGAATTTTGATGATAAACCCTACGGTTCAAAAGTTATGGACCAAAAGGTAAGGAGGGCTGTTATAGCGCCACCATCTGGTCAATTGGTGCAATTTTTTCGGGGATAGTAAAAGACCCCTCCGTGCACCTCCCTACCAAGTTTCGTAGCTCTAGCTGTTATGGTTTGTGAATGACAGCTAATTTACTGCAAGATTTTGCAAGATTTTTCCAAACCCCATGCAAGTCAATGGGAAAAAAATGGCGCTTAATGGCGAATTGCGGCCAAACCGCTTTCACAAACCCTTAACAAAGTCATAGCACACCTGTCCTCAATAAGCCGGTCATTTTGAGGTCTGGCATGTCTATGTGGCGCAAAAATTGGGGGAGTTATTATTCGTAGAACTTTTTGGCAGATAGAATAATAATAATAAGTATGTGGGATTTCAAGATTGTGCCTTGCTTGTCAGCAAGCACAATAATTAAGAGATGACAGTGCATAACGCTGAAAAACATCCCAGTACACAATCCCTTACATGTTTCAACAATTACCTTGAGACGTCCAAACAAAGTTAAAAACCTGAGAAATCTCAACAAGGGTGTTCAAACCCTGAGAAATTCTTTAGTGACACAAGGGTCGCCTACTATAATTTGGCTAAATACCAAATGGCAATATAAGCTTAAAACCTAAATAGAAAATGGAAATGCTGAGGAAGACAACGGCAAAAATATTATATCAGAGGAATGCAAGTAGTTATATTACACAATCCTAGTATAATCATCGACCATTTCTATTACAATTGCAATCCACAACTTTTTTGATGAATGAGAAATAGTTTTACCGAATCTGTATTGCACAGTATTGACATTGTGTAAAATGTTGGGTGACATGTCATTATTAAGCTTATTTTAATTATAATTACAGAGTTATCAATTGCAGATTTTGCAGTAGGCTACATTTATTATTTTTAAATGACCTGTTGTCCACTCTGTAGAGCCAGAGCCTGGATGAGAACAGACTCATCAGGGAGTCTATCCCTCAAACACCTTAGGCGTCTTTTTTTTTTTTTTTTGTATACTTTTTTTCCCGATTTCTTTTAATCCCATTTTATCCCTCATTAGTGCTCATTTGATTTCTCAATCCTGGTTGCTACTCCATCCTCTGCCGATCTGGGGAGAGCCGAGACTGGCTCCATGCTTCCTGCGAGACATGGGCAGTCAGTCAGCCGCTTCTTTTCACCTGACAGAGGAAGCTTCACCGGTAGGACATAGCACGTGGGAGGTTCACGCTATTCCAACCAGTTCCCCTCCCTCTGAACAGGCGCCCTTAATGAGCAGAGGAGGAACCACATTAGCAACCAGGATATTGCATGTTTTGTTCACCTCGTCCCCAGGTGGGAATCGAACCCACGACCTTCGAGCTGTGAGGCAATAGTGCTTACCACTGCTCCACTGTACCTCCTTAGGCGTCTTGACAATAAACAATATATAGCGAGCCCCAAACCTGCCAGAGTCAACATCATCTTGTCAAGTGCAAAGGGCTCTGCTGTCCCAATCCTCCTATTTATCCAATGTGGATCCCTTTGTCGTGTTTCAAATACATTTGGGAGACGAAGAGATGAACCACAAGACATGATGTAGTCTATTTGAAGGTCTTTTATTTGCAGAAGGTGTTGTATTGACATGGCTATGGAGGATGCCATGGAGAGTTGTCTTGGCCTGTTCTCTGAGTGCCTCCTCTGAACTTTGACCCTGCATCCTCTGTATTTAAAACTTCCTTAGGTTAAGTTACCTACTACTCTCACACTGTCATGCCCCACTCTCTCATCCAATCAGCTCCCTTTCCTAAATGTGTGTGTGTTATCTGTGGAGCAGCTGCGTGTGTCACCTGTCAATCAAACCCCCTCTGACATCTAAACCCCTTTACAACTACTTTATTGTCTCCGCACACCTGTTTCCAAACCCATTCAACCTAGCCTCTCTAAATAGAAAAATCCTCCAACTTCCTTTTCAACAAATGGGTAGCTGCTTTATGACGGTCATAAAGCATCTCTACCCCCTCTCAACTCCTTCCACAGCTGAACCAAGCTTGCGCATGTGAATGCATTTGAGTGCATGTGAGTGTGTGTCATCCTCTCTGCACCCCCAAACTGTACGTTTGTGTGTAAACCTCCTGTCGCACCCTGATACTAATCAAACGCTTTTGTTAGAACACTGTATGTTTCTGTGTGTCTCTCCTGAGGCTATCAACTGTATTGCTTCTTTCCCATGCTTCAAAGAGGAGCCTGCCTGAGCTTGTTTCCCAACTGACCTCCACTCCTAGTCCTCTTTAGTTAACCTCCCTACACTTCATAACTGCACTCCTCTCTTAATGATAAAAATAGAAGATAATATAAGATAATAGAGGGTAGATGCGCCAGATACGACACCTTCCACACTTGATGACTCAACCACTTTCAGATGGTGGCCATTAGAGGGAGTGAGGGAACAGGGCTTGAGTCTTTAGGGGGCGGATTGGAATTGGGCCAACAACTCCCTTGATCTCAACTCAACAGCTCCCTTGATCCCAACTTAACGTCATGGTTGAAGGAACACTTCATAAACAGGGTTGGGTACCGAAACCGGGTACCACTAATGGGTACAGGTACCTTTACAACCGGTACCGAATCGCAACACAGATTTAGGCGCCTCATGTAGGTGCCACGCCCAAGATGCTGGGTGAAATATCCGCCCTCTGATGCTCTGAAACTAGCACCCCATGGAATTATCGTAATAATTATCGTAATACATTATCGTAATAAAAAAAAAAATGCTTTAAATTTTAAAACGTGGGGGCATCTGGGTAGTATAAAGTTAAAAGCAAACGGGGGGAGGGGGTTGCTGGGACGGGGGGGATTAAAATGTACTTTTTTTAAAGTATTGTTTTAGCAGGGGTCAGCTCGCCATTCCGAAGTGTCGGCATTCCGATCATTGACTTCTATGCTACCGGAGAGGCGGCCCTTTTTATCTCCAAAAAATGTTTCGCCGAGAGGTTAGGTTCTGCGGGAGGTTAGGCTTAGGCGTGGGGGGTGGGAGAGGTTAGGTTTAGGGTTAGGGTCTGGGGGAGGGTTCTTTCGCAATGGCGAGACAGATCTCAATTTTGTCGGAATGCCGGTATTTCGGAGTGCCAACATTTCGGAATGCCGAGGTGTCCCCGATCGTTTTAGCATCGGTATTGGAAAAAATATGAGGATACCCATCCCTATTTATGAATCAAAACCCATTTTTTCCTTTTATTTAAACAGCACTTTCATGTACTGTAACATGATCGAGTTTGGTGATCACAGCGGAGAACACGGCAGTTAAAGTGACAGGTCCAGAAGAGTGAGTTGTTAAACTGAAAGCAGAATCAGCACTTATGTTCTGCTCAATGTTCTCCACTATGGTCTGCAGAGTCTGCCTGTGGGGAAAACAAAAAACAAAACTACTTCAAACCAACACAAGAATTAGGATCAAACGTATTAATACTCAATTTATGGCTGTATAGTACATCGAACCATAAATCAAACACTTACTTCGTTGTCTCTGCCTTGTCTCGTGTAATCTGGTCACATAGCTGGGATGAAGTTACATCACGCGCGAGGCTCCCCGCAAAGCCCTCCGCCAAATCTTGTGCCTCTCCTTCACTTAGGTAGCTGAAGATGGTCACTTTGGTCTTGTTTTTTTTGTCATCCAGAATTGGATGCTGAGTTCTCTTCTGACATAGAGGGCAATGTTCTCTCGACAATGTAAACATGTCTATGACTCTCAGACATTGTTGCATGCAGGTCTACACAGCTGCAGCACTGTATACCACATATACAGATGCAGCCACTCCCGTCGTGACAGATTTTTTTCATTACTTTGTGCTTGACGATGCGGTGACGTTTTTGAGATGGTTTGAGATGTGAATAATGGCATTCAACCACTAGGGGCCCTCATAGTCCATAATGTGTCTCTCACTTTTGCAGCAGTTTCAAGCTGCGGGGTCACAGTCCACGCAAACGTATTTGTTCTTCCGGTTCAGCGCTAGTTGTCCTATGTGGCTTACTAACATAGCTGCTAGTTATGTTATATGGCAGTAAAATGCTACAGAATGACCAAATTGATATAACTTTTAACCATTTCGAGTAACAATGTTTCCATACGGATCACCAGCGTTAGTTTGTTTATAACGTGGCTATATTCATAACGTTTATATCTCGGATGCGTTATATACTGTCTGGTTAACGCCAACCTACAGTATGTGCCCTATCAGAGTTCGTTACGTTATTGTACAGTACACTAAACAAAACAACATGATAGCTGCAGCTGCGTCACTATACGTGTGGGCGTTAAGTTTTAATTTGGTTCAAGCATATTGTATGGTGACATTGAATCAGTGTTAGCTTAGCGCTAGCTAGCTAGCAAACACTACGATCTGTGAATAGAATCTAGAATTGGCCTGCAGCCATTTCTAACTACTGTACATTAGCTAGTTTTTCTCGAATTGATATAACGTTACAGTAGCATGGACCCATCTCGTTATGACAGTGGGGAGATGTTAGCTTTTAGGTTGATATACATTCAGATCTTTACTACCTAACATCCGAAAAGCTAGTCACAATACAGTCACAATACTGTATTAATACCGACTAGTCACCTTTAGCTGACAGCCAAACTTTTCACCCTGAAATAGGAGGATTTACTGTATGAGTAGCCTAGTTTGATTTCTCCCCTGGTATCTATTCATTGTCACTAGCCTATGCATACAGTACATGAACCACCATCATTCAGTCAGTCAATCAATTGATCAACAACTTTATTAATCCAACTCAGGGAAATAGGTCAAATGTGAAAGAGAATCTATACTGTAAATGTTGGTCTGTAGATAAATGAAGATAAAATAATTATAGAGTTTAAGTAAACTTCTGTGGGCACTGGGCAGGGCTCTGCTAAACACTGCAGTGTATGAGATTAAAAAGTGACTTCTTCTGTTTTCTATGCAGGTATATAACACACGTGGGCAAAATGCGGCATCCAACGTCCTCAAAGGAAAACAGAACCACCCACAAAAAGTCAATAAAAGACAGCATCACATTAATAAATCTAATCTGCTACATCCATTTGATTTGTATCACTATGATATCAGGAGATTAACAGGAGAAATTACCAATCACAGCGGGAGAGAGAGAGACCCGCACAAAAATCAGGAGTGTTGGCAGTTATCAGTCCAATGTGCTTTGCTTACTTTATATGTAAGTCAGTATGGCCCTCTGGAAAAAAATGTTTCCCACCCCTGATCTAGGTTCATAGACTTTCAGATATCAAGTATCGAAGTAGGTTTTGAGGTGTCTTCAGAATGACCAGCTTACTGTATCGGGTCACTCTTACATGTACATTATAGTGACTACGCTGTTGTATGTTATCTGCCAAATATATTTCCAGGCTGTTAGAGGATTATAGATTATCTAACATCAGCCATTGATAGATATTCCAATGTCTTTAAAGCTCTGTCATTGTTACTTAACCCTTAGTTAATATGGAACAATAAATGAGCTTGAATCGTCACAACTCTTATGACATCTGTATATCAAATGCTTTGTCACAGAAGAAGCTTTCTAAACCCAGAAAAAGTGCCATAAATTCACACACACAGTGCTAAAACATGCATCATCACACCAAGTTCTGTCAAAACGGTCACATTTGTACAATCAAAAGGATCTGTGGGTTGATTTCCTGCCCACTACCATCTGATATTGTCAGTGTTCCTGCAAAAAAAAATCATACACAATTCATTTAAACAGATGGACATTGGTTTGACGTACAGCACACGGTCGTTATACGTGAAAATGTTTGCTGGGATGCAAAGCCACTTTTGCCTGCTCCTTGGTTGACCCATTCAGGAAGCGCTCAAAGTTCATGTTTCCAAGACAACAAGCAACAAGCACCACAGCTGTTTGTTTGCGGAAGTCGAAAAATCCATTGAGCAAATCAGCGCAGCGTATTTAGACCACGTGCATGCACATTGTGACATCAACTGGGTTGACAAGTGACAAGTGGTTACATGGACACATGGACAGTTTCAATCCTCTTTAACTCAGAATTCGATCCCAATCCTCTTCAAATTTATCTTGTAAACACCTAAAGCACAATGAAAACGGCCAATTCGATGTGAAGTCAAATTCGATGTAAGGGGGTGGTGTAGTTCGTTTCTCAATGCGATTGAAGTATTTTTCTATACATGCGCACATTTAGGCTACATAAAAGTCAACATCACAGTGTCTTTTCTTTAATCTAGAGGCATCATTTTTCAGTCAAAAGTGAAACGGGCATGCGCAGAAAGACTGCAGTGAGTTAGAGAGGATTGAGATTGGATACTATTTTCTCTTGTAAACTCGCAGGAAATAACGATCAATGCGAATGATTTCATTCGAATGATTTCATTTCGAATTAAAAGGCCTCATGTAACCGCAGCCTCAAGAATGAAATTTGTGGGGGGAAGCAGGAACGTGTTACTGTTACCTTTCAGAACCGGTTTGACTGCTATTCTGCACACAGCACACAGCATACAGTGATCAGCTAATTAGATGCATCACTCACCCCCCCTCCCCCCCCCCGCACAAAGGACACGCACACACAGTAGGCTACATAAATCGAAATCGTTTTGATAGCATGCCATGCAGTGATCTCTTGCATTTGACAAGCATGATATAAAAGGAACATAAAAGTCCCATTTTCAAAAGGCTAATAGCCTATTGTTTCATTGTATTATGTAGTTATTATGATATGTGTGTGTGTGTGTGCAGTTAATACAAATCTGTATGTACATTGCTCGTACACACTACTAGACATTAATACACATTATGCAGTTAGAATAAATAACGAGGAACACATTTGCTATGTTACTAAAGTTTTATTAAAACGTAAGAGAAAAAAAAATGTAGTACAGTACAGTACAATTGAGTACAGTAGGCCTATCACAAAAAAAATGTCTCTCTGTACCTGTTTAGGCCTAAAAAAATAATAACAAGATAATAACAAGGGATAATAACAAGAGCTAATGGCTAGCTATCCGTTAGCCAAACAAACCACACACTGGGGTACTTCCGTGGTGAACCGGTTTGACTGCTATAGAGATTCTAATAATCTCTCTGGGCAACGCTGGCGTAATCAAACGCGAACCAGTGTTTAGTAACATCATCTTCACACATAAAGACCACTTTTATGAGTTTTGAAGCTTTTATGTGCCGTTAAAAGGGTGGCTAGCTAGCAAACTGCTAAATGAGACTACAATGTCGACGCGGATATTATACGTCATCACGAGTGAACGCGGAAATTCTTTCTCTCGCAATCAATGCGTGGACGCCTATGCGACGGACACAGTGAAGAACCAGGAAGTTCGGGACTTCCGCATTCAGCCTACAAAAATACGTCATCCCTGGAGCTCTCTATTGTAACCGACCATATGGAGTGGGGCGTGGTTTCAGACAGTAGGCCTATATAGCAGGGGTAAAATGATTCACTGATCCTATCCAAAACCAAAACCAAAATACAATGAGGGTTTGTAAGCAGCATAGCGTGGACATCCGCTATCTTCGTGCGTCAGGAAAAACCACAGCCCAGATACGGCAACATCTTGCTGCGGTTGGAGTCAATGTAAGCCGCCAGACAATAATACGCCATTTCATAGTCAAGGCACCTTCGCGTCCACGGAAGCGGAAAATGTTTGAGTAAGTAGCCTATATACAGTTTATGTTGCTATAGGGAACTATAACACTTTAACACATTTGAATCTTGTGAAATTATTATCGGTTCATTGCATTAATTTTGTTATCTTTTCTGTTCTTCAGCAATGTGCTAGTTGCCATTGACAACATCACAGACGAGAATGACGAGCTGGTAGCGAGACAAGTCCACGACAAACTCGACGAAGATCTGGGGATCTGCATCAGCGCATCGTCCATACGCAGAGCTCGGCAGCAACTGAAATGGAACTATAACCCCACCTGCTTCACCCCAATGATTAGAGAGAAAAACAAAGAGTTGAGACTCGCCCAGGCTCTGCGATGGATCGACACAAATGAGGTCTGGGATGACGTCATATTCACTGACGAGACGACTGTGGCCTTGGAACACTTTGCAAGGTTCACTTTTACCAAGAAGGGCCGCTTCGCTCCCAAACCCACCCCTAAGCACCCTATCAAGCTTCACTGCTGGGGTGCAATTTCACGGCATGGGCCCGGGCCGTTGGTCATCTTCGAGGGAATAATGGACAGAATTTTCTTCGAGGAGTCCATCATCAAGGCGAGTGCAGGGCCATACATTCGAAAAAACTTTGGCCCATACCATCGTTTTTTCCAGGACAACGATCCGAAGCACTCCGCCGCTCGAGCCTGTATCCAAGCAGAGGGAATCAACTGGATCCGAACCCCCCCAGAATCTCCTGATTTGAATCCAATCGAAATCGTTTGGCATCTTCTGAAAGATCACATACGAAGAGTGATCAAACCGAAGAGCAAAGACGCGCTGATTTCTGGCATCAACGACTTTTGGTACAACAAACTGTCCCAACAAACATGCGACAATCTGATTAATGGTTTAGCTAAAGTTCTCCCCCTGATTGTCAAGAACAATGGATGCCACAGTGGGAAGTGATCCTGGCAGAGGGGACATACAGTATACTGTACTGTAGTTTTTTTTTTTATGTTTTTTTATACAGCCTGAGAAGACTTTTGATAGCCTTTTACACATGGCATTTTTTAGAGGCCAAACAGGTAGGCCTACAGAGAGACAATTTTTTGGTGATACTGTAGGCCTACTGTACTCAATTGTACTGTACTACAATTTTATTCTCTTACATTTTAATAAAACTTACTACATAGCAACATAGCAAATGTGTTCCTCGTTCTTTGTTCTAACTGCATAATGTGTATTAATGTCTTAGTAGTGTACGAGCAATGTACATACAGATTTTCATTAACTATACACACACACACACACGTGCACCCGTGACATAATAAATAATAAGAATAATCATAACTATACAGAATACAATGACAATAGGCTATTAGCCTTTTGAAAATGGGATTTTCGTGTATTTAATTATTAGATAATTAATAATAACAATAATGACAAAGCAACACTATTCATTCATGTTCAAATATTTATTAAAATAATGTGGAACAAGTGGAACACTCTTTGGCATTTTCAGTTGTAAAGGAGCAATGCTGGTCATCTTGACATTAATTACAACATTAATGTCACATGTTTGTTGAACTTGTTCTCTACATCCATCCAGTGACTTTGAACAGTAGGATGTTTAACATTTCTTTGTTCCCTGATTATGAGTCTACCAGCTTTTAGAGGACAAGTGGCGATGGTCAAATCAGAATGAGGGGGTCCCTGGCCTGACCTCTGGCCTAAAGAACATAACATTGTTTCACTCTAAGGTGGCGTTCACACCCAACGCACTTTTTCCAGTAAGAACGCTATGGCAAGTGGTCACACTGTAATCAGTCTTGTAGAAAACATCATATTGGAACATCGGTCAGCAGTTCAGAATGAGTGTACAGTATGTATGTGTAAAAGATCAAAAGAAGGCCCACTTGAAGTCCGAAAGCTTCTTGATGAGCGTACACACAATTGCAGTTGTTGATGCCGCTTTGAGACCATCTTGCCACTCTTCTTGCTTTGGACGACACTGCTTACAGGCAGGCTCTGAAAAACAATGTAGAAACACAAAAATATTCTTCTTTCAGGTGACATAAATTTATGAATGTGACATACTGTATCCAAAGCGTCTTATGTTGACTATTTGTGAAGTCCCTCGGCGTGATATACTGTATGTGAAAAGTAATAAGAGTTTGTCTGTTCCATTGTTAAAAACGACGTGTACTGTACATGCAGGGGCGGCTGGGGCTCAGGCGGTAGAGCAGGCTTTGGATAAAAGCGCTATATAAATGCAGTCCATTTTACCATTCCATTTTACATGCTGGATATGGGTTTGTCCACTGAGTTATTAATTTGGAGACTGATCAACAGCGTTTCTATTGCCCTAGGGGATTTGATATTTTCGAGAGCTTCGTGGCTATATAGGAAGTGTCTTATTTGTAAAAACCTAAAATAGTCTGGTTATGTTTAGACAAGTAAAACAATTTGGTTAAGGTGACAGTCCACCAAAAAACAATGCTGATTTATTTGGCTGTAAACAGTTTTGCAGACATTCAGTTAGTTTGACAGTTATTGAGAGTTGATTCTGAGTTCATGTGGAATGTGTGTAATTAGTGCATGTTTACAGTTCTCAGATATGTGTCAGATTACAGTATGTGCAAAAGAAATCAGTAGTTTTTTGGGTGAGTTCTTCTTTAAGGTTAAGGTTAAGGGTTATGGTTTGGGTTAGCAATTAGGTTAGGCTTAAAACAATGAAAATGTTGTACAGTACATTTCACATGGCGTGTGAAAGGTAAAGACAACCCTGTCACTCTTAAGGCCTAAACATGGTCGTCCGTCAGAGCCTCGCCACGTGCTCCCCGTATGACGGCGGGTGGAGCGCCGTCCTACGGGGAGGGGGCGCCGTCGGCTGACGGGGGCTGCTCGAAAATGTGACTCAGCGTTGCCTTGGCTCATCGTCGTAAAGTCGCCTTTCAAAGCATGACGTTAGATTATAACGAGCTAGTTGTGTGGCTTAGCCTTCCCAAATTTTGAGGGTCGTTTTTTAGAATTTAATACATAGAATTGGGAACGTTACATTCAATTTCATTCAGACTGCTGTGCCAATGTTCTTGTGTCAGAGGAAGAAGAAGGTCCTACTGTACCTCTCTCCAGCATGCATGCTCCATCATGTTGGTACTGCAGGTTGAAGTTATAGTAGGAGGAGAAGACTACAGCCAGCCCAAGCACAAAGGCCGTTCAACCAGCACCTGTTTTTCGATGGACATCATCCAGCGTGGGTTTGTCTGTGTTATTGGACCTGGTGTGTGTGTGTGTGTGTGCCCACATGGAAAGAATCTATATGAACATATATGCAACTATATGCAACCTATATGCAACCTATATGCAGCATATATGAGCATATAGGCCATATATATGCCGCATATAGGTTGCATATAGGCCAGATTTAGGTGCATATATGCGCATATAGGAGCATATAGGCCATATATATGCCGCATATAGGTTGCATATAGGCCAGATTTAGGTGCATATATGCGCATATAGGAGCATATAGGCCATATATATGCCGCATATAGGTTGCATATAGGCCAGATTTAGGTGCATATATGCGCATATAGGAGCATATAGGCCATATATATGCCGCATATAGGTTGCATATAGGCCAGATTTAGGTGCATATATGCGCATATAGGCCACATTTATGCCGCATATAGGTTGCATATAGGCCAGATTCAGGTGCATATAAGTGCATATACCGGGCATATAGGTCTCCTATAGCTTCTTTATATCCACATATAGGTACTATATGTGCACATACAGGGCATATATGTCTCCTATATAGCTTCTTTATATACACATAAAGGCCCTATATGTTCATAATACAGGTCATATAATCTCACTTGTAGGCCATATATATCACTAGGCCATATATGTACACAATACAAGGTATATGCCTCCTATATAGGTCATTTACAAATCTGTTTGTATACACTGTGTCATAATCCATATATACCCAGCGAGCACAAAACATTTTTTCAACGTTGATTTTTAGTTTAAATCTGGGTGATATTGGGTTTGAACGTCTAAGACCTAATTTCACCCTCTTTTCAACCGGCTAAAATGCGGTTACAACGTAAACGTGTAAAAAAACACAATTTGGTTCATCATATTGTTAAAACATTTGTTGTAGTTTGGAATAGAGACAATATTGATAGTGTGTGAATTGGCATTTTATTGTCTTTTATTGTGTGACTGAGAGTTGAAATCTGATCTACACGAAAACTACATTTATGTCACATGAAATATCATAAATATGGGACTATAGGCTATGTGGTGCCAGCAAAAAGCTTCCAGGACACAACTATGGTTAATAGTTTAGCGCAATACTATAAAAGAATGAATTCAGTTCCTGCAGCAACGAGCATGCGCAAGTACTTACTAGCTGTGACTGACTAGACCAAAGCAAGTCTGCACCGGTCTGCACCAAGTGCGGAACGAGGTGCTCTGGGCACACTATGTTATTGTAACAGACTATACGAGGCTCTGTGTAGGCCTACCTCCTGAGTCTCTGGTGTTAAATGAAGTTAACCTCTGAAGCCGTACAGCCTACAGACTATAGATGCACACACACACACAACATCATTTTAGTCTGTTACGATCATACGCATCACATAAAATAACTTCCCGATCGCTGACAATTGTGGTCTACGTTGTGTGCGAGAGAGTATATAATGTGCCCGGCTCTCTGGTTAGTATAAGAAAATGTATAGCTCAGCACTAGAGCACACGGCTTGAACCTTGGCTTGAACCTTGGAGAACGGGGTTCGAATCCCGTGTGCGCTGCTATTTTTATTTATTTAAAATCCTACATATAGGTACATATATGTACATATAGGTTTCCCATATATGGTGCATACATAAAATTGGCCGATTTCCTATATTATATGTACATATAGGTACATATATGTACCTATACATATAGGTACATATATGTACATATAATATAGGAAAACGGCCAATTTTATGTATGCACCATATATGGGAAAACTATATGTGGCCCTATATTAAAACATATAGGGTACATATAGATTCTTTCCATGTGGGTGGGGGGGGGGGGGGATAACAGAGTAGAAATATATCAGTCTTTTTCAAACTGGAAAAGACTGACACACATATTAGAATTTAATATATAGAATTGGGAACGTTACATGTACATTCAATTTCAAGATGCTGCCGAGTACGGGTGTCGAATCCCACAGTAAGAAAACTGCAATACTGTGATTGCAGAATGCAGATTAACGTAACTTGTGGCTTTATTGCAGGAACTCCCGACTAGACAGACAGTGACACTATACAGTATCAAGGTGAGGTACTCACACAGACTGGGACGTGGCTGGCTGTCGGCTGCTGCGTGCTGTCTTTCGGCGGCTTGCTCTGGCTTCTCTCCGTCTCTGAGACATCAGAGTGAAATCCTGCTCAATCTGCAGACAAGATAGAATACCTGTTAACAAAATTAAAAACAGTTCTGCAGCGCACACGCACTGCTCACGCAGACACTGTGTTCCAGCTGTTAGAATAAGAGCTTATATCCGGCTTCTCCAGCTGGGGGGAATGCATTCAAAATATTATGTTTGAATCAATCTGGGAACCGAGAGTCTATTTGTATTTGAAAAAATAGACTCTGGGACAGCCCTACCATTTTAACAGTTACTAGTTAAGATATACAGTACAACTTGTGCATTATGAGGAGTGTGTCAAATTAACTTCAAGATTCAAGATTCAAGATTTTTATTGTCACTCCATGGTACAAGTATCACGTGTGAAATTCTTGTGCTGTGGACTCCGTTTACGACATAGTACAAATATAACAATGAGTGCAAAAACAATAAGCAATAAGCAATAAGGCAGTATAGTGATAAGACCGTCCGAGACAGTGGCATATTCACTGCACATAGGTGCACATGACCTGTATAGACTTTTATGTCCATCTGCCGCTAGTAAAACTGTCACCCTACAGTCCTCTGTTTAGACTCAGTCAACCACACGTGCCACTCTGTTCAGAGCAAAACACACGTGTCTTAAAGTCCGCTAGCAATTTAATACTCGTGTTGCACCGACCCACCTGGCGTTAATAACTTACTGTCGATAAACCACTAAAAAGAGGTTTAATTAGTCAGTCCGATGCTAACGTAGCATTAGCATGCTAACGTAGCGCTACGTTAGCATGTTATCAGCCCAGCCCAGCCCTTTGAACAGATGGCTAGCGTTACATGTAGGTAACTGTACCTGTAATGTTGCAAATCAGTTTAACCTGACACATGTTAATCAATAATAATAAACTTACCTGGCATTTGATCCATCAAGTGAAGAAAAGGCCTTCCAGATACGCTACAGAACGCTACTGTATAGGCCGGGGGGAGAAAAATGGCGACTGAATGGAAAATAAAGTGGGCGTTAGTTAGTAGTAACATAATTTTGTCTGGAACTCTGCGCTCACTCTATTGCCTGCAGGTAATAATTATGCTCCAAAAGGATTAAATATTACTATTTGAGAGGAAAATAATATTTACTCTGGGAAAAATACCCTCCAGTTTTTCCTGTGTACTGTGTACTACTGGCAGTGGACTGCTCTAAGATGCAGGCGAATCACAGGGCGAAGTCAGTCTTTCAGAAAGCTAATCAGACGGTGTGTTTTTGCGCCTCCTGGTGGGTGAAAACAGAAGTGGACTTCCAGGGTGAAAAAAAAATATTCACACCGCAGCACTGCCGCGCGATGCGCGCACGACAGACGCGGGGCGATGGTCCCAGTTTGGCTGGCTGCATCTGTACTTTCCGTGTAATAACGTCGTTTTGGCGGGTGGACTGGCACACGGCGTCCCCGGGCTAACGCTCTTGCGCAAGAACGATTGACGAATTCCTATCGAAACAGGAAGCTCGGATCCGAAAACGGGCTAGCAGACCAGTTGGCAAGCCTAGCAGACAGCACACTCCAGCACCAAACCCTGCAAAGCATTCAAACCAACTGTTGCACGAGCCGATGACACAAAATAGCTCTTTTATCTGCTTCCCCCGATAGAATAGCCGCTGCTGCTCTGGATTTACATGGAAGATCTCCTGTATTTTCAACCGTAGAGATTCAATTTTAGTCAATCTAGAAATATCCTCAATGGTTCGCGTCTCCTTCCCGTCTATAGTACGAATCTGGATCCACATCGTTGCGCCGCCCTGTTCCATCCGAAATAAATAGCAGAAAATATTTCTGAAACAAACACGAGGTGGTTTTTCGGGGGGAAACCGAGATAAAGCTGGAAAGCGTTCAGTGCAACATTGCGTTTTCCTCTGCTGCAGGGGTAGTCGAATTTGGTTCACGCAGGAGGTGCCTCACATGGGGTCGCGGCGCCAAGCAAATCTCGTGAAACAACATTTAAGCGGGGACAATTTGCAATTAAAGGTACAGTTCTCCTTTTAGCGTGTGCAAAAAAACCGGAATCAATCTGAAACTACGCTGCTAGTGTATGCCTCAACGGGAGCGTACCTATGTTCCCCGGGTCCGATATTCCCCGGGTCCTATGTTCCCCGTTTTTGTGGGACCGGGGGCCAAACCTAACCTCCCCCCGTGCCTAAACCGGGGTCCACCCGCTATGCCGACCACCTGCTATGCCGACCACCCGCAATGCCGACCTTAGGTTTAGGCGTGGGGGTGGGAGAGGTTAGGTTTTGGGTTAGGGTCTGGGGGAGGTTAGGTTTAGGCATGGCATGGGGGGAGGTTAGGTTTGGCGTGGGGGCTGGGAGAGGTTAGGTTTTGGGTTAGGGTCTGGGGGAGGTTAGGTTTAGGCATGGGGGGAGGTTAAGTTTGGCGTGGGGGCTGGGAGAGGTATAGCTCCACCGACACGCTGCACGCCGCCTCGCTCAGCTGGTTCTGCTTGTGGGCTATCGGCATTGCGACCTGTCGGCACTGCGGCCTGTCGGCACATAGACGCGGCACCGCCTAAACCTAACCTCCCCCAGACCCTAACCCAAAACCTAACCTCTCCCACCCCCACGCCTAAACCTAAGGTCGGTATTGCGGGTGGTCGGCATAGCGGGTGGTCGGCATAGCGGGTGGACACCATTTGGGAAAAACGGGGAACATAGGACCCGGGGAACATAGGGATGACCCCGCCTCAACTCGCACAATATAGTAGTGTAATAATAGGCTATAGCCATAGTGTAACGTTAGGATCAGCCAATAAGCATTTTGGTAAACAAATGGCGTCACTTGGTGGAAACGGTAAGGAGACCCTATGGAGCCAGCCATGAGTCTCTCACTCTAGCCCTGGCTATGTTATTTTACATTTGAAAAACTGGAACAGTTCACACAATTTTAACTAAACATGCATATACATCAGACTCTTCAGCTACTTCTGCTCTCACTCAAAATATAAAAAATAGAGCGATGTCATCATCATGGTTAAAATTGGCTAAGTGGGCGGTGATGTCAAAAGGAAGGAAACTGGGACGGTTCAATGCCTTTTATTAAGGTGCAAAGTAAGAGGACAGACGTTTCGACGCCATATGCGTCTTCATCAGAGTCATGACAGACAGAGGCTGGGGAGGCATTTAAAAAGGACTACCAACAGGTGAGTAACAGGGGCAGTGCATTCAATCAGCCAATGACTGTCTTCCACCAATAATGAGCTGTGAGGTGCAGCAGTTTCACATGGGACAGCCCCACACAGAGATATACATTTAAGTACAGGGAATAAGAAGGCCAAAAATAAAAGGCCTAGTGTTAAACATTAAAACGTACGGTGTGTTAGACTATATAAACAAAGTACAAAGCACTCCATAATAATAAGCAGCCAAATATATGTATCAGAGACCGTCTAGAGCAGTGTTTCTCAAACAGTGGTCCGCTAGTGGTCCGCGACTAGATTGATATTTTTTTAGTTTTTTTTACCTCCCAATCCAATCAGAGAAATGTTTACATATTCTGGGAAACTCAAGGTCAGATCACGATGCCTGTAACGGACTATATGCATTTTTTCACCATCCCTGACTCTCTATGACTTACGGCAGTGGCGTGCCGGACCAAGTTGGTGCCCTAGGCAAGATTTTTGCTGGTGCCCCCCCTCCCCCAAAGAAAATATAATAAAATTTATATCGCAGCTAATTCCACCACTTCAGTGCAGGCTCAGAATGTCCTTTCCCCAGTGGCGCTGGAAGTACTTTTATGTAGGGGGTGCTGTAAGAAAGGGACTCTCGGTGCTGCCCGCAAGGGCAGCGGCGAAGAAAATTTTACGTTTTTTGGACTTTCATCCATATTTAGAAGAATATTTAATTTTAAATTAACATCAGGATTATACTGTTGTGATGTCATAATTCAGTATCTTCTCCTTTTCTCACTCACTTTCATGTAAGCACCTGCTCTCCCTTTAGTCGTTTTACACTACAACAGACAGCAACACGGGCATAAAAACTGAACTTATTATTATTATTATGGAAAACTAGATTATGATGAAAATCAAACACTTTTGAAGAGAGAGCGTATGAAATAAGATTAGAGCTGGGAAGCACAAACTGTTTTTTAATGCATCTTGTTGGTGGTATAAACACAAGACAGCCAAATCCAACAATTTCGAAAATCCCATTTCTTGCCACCAAGGGGTGCTGCAGCACCCTCAGCACCCACCTTCCAGCTCCCTTCCCCCACTCTGGGAAAAAGCTCCGAGCAGGTAGAAGGGGGCGTGGCCGCGCAGGGGGTGGGGTGGTATGGATTAGGGACCATGGTGAAAGTGCTGCAGCCCAGGCAGCCAGAAAGCCAGAATTAGAAAAATGATTTCACTATTATTTAAAGACTTAAGACGTTGTTCTGCTTATTTTTGTCTACTATTGTAAAATAATAGTAGGCCTATTATCATGAAAAAGTATTTGTAATTTTTTTTTTTTTTTTTTACCCTCTCTGGCGCCCCTAACGGCTCAAGCGCCCCTAGCATTTGCCTAGTTCGCCTAATGGACGGCACGCCACTGACTTACGGTTGCGGAGATACATCCACTCTGCCTGCAGGGCTACAGGAGAGAGACAGAGTACAGCGGGTGGTTTGGAGTTCCAAGTAACTGACCAAACACTCTATTTCAGTAATTGCTGTCAGAATATAGAGCCATTTAACATTTATTTGAACACAAAAACATCACTGAATGCAACTTGAAGATGGCAAAAGATAGCTTATTTGACTTTGGCAACATTGTGCATTTATTGAACTTGAAAAAACTTTCTTTGAACTTTGAATATATTTGAACTGAAGAGGAGAAATACATGTTTAAAAAAAAAGGTAAATGGACTAACTAAAATAAATTACATATATATTTTTTATATCGGTTCTCTTGTTTTCATAATTGTGGGGAGCCAAAAATTTGATTAATTGTACTGCTATTTGTCATTTAATTAGCCTGTAATTTTTTGTAATTTACAGTTGAAGTAGTAGGCCTATTGTTTTTGGGGATGTTTTGGGAGTTAGGTGGTCCCCAAGTTTTTTTCATTGGTTTAAGTGGTCCTTGGTCTGAAAAAGTTTGAGAAACACTGGTCTAGAGAAAGGGGGAAAGGCTCAGCTCTTCATTAAAGAGCATGGTGCAGGTTAGAGACCCCAATCAGTCAATGTGTAGGTGAATTATGGAGGAACTGGATTTTCACATTAAGACACTTGCATATACACTACAGTGACTTCTGGGGTTGTTTTACTTTTTGTGCTTTTATTTTGAAATCTTGGACCCCAAAGCTGTGACGTAAGAAAGGGGCGTCGCCAGGCATGCCCTCTGTCTGTCGTCACTTAGGTCAGGGCTGTTAGTCACACACTATGGATGCTAACGCCGGCTTTCAGGAGGAAGAGGAGGTAGTAAATGTTTATCCACATGCATAAAGAGCGTCAAAGAGAGCAGGAACAGCCCAGAGCTAGACCACGAAACAACAGACCGCAGAGAGAGAGTTGTGGAGGAGCCTGCAAATGAAGTGTGCACATTTATAAAAAACCCTGTGGTGGTTTTGAGCGGAACCATGTAGAGGGAGAAGGAGGGATCAAGTCTGAATGGACTAGACGGTCTGTGAGGCTGCGGGAACGTCTAAAAGCAAAAAGAGGAGGGTTAGAACAGATATCCATTAGTTGAGGATCACTTTTTAAAATGTGCCAGTGTTTTAGAATCGTGTTCTTAAAGGATGGGTTTTCCGTGGGGAATATGAATATATATTAAATCTCACGCCCCTAAGGTTTTCGAATCCGTTGAAATTTTTGAAATTGGAGGTTTACTCACAGAGATATCAACCGAAATCCACTCTGTGTGTGTGTGTGTGTGTGTGTGGGGGGGGGGTGGTGGGGGGGAGGTGCGGGTGCGGGGACTCGAAATACTACATTTCCCACAATGCACTGGGCTCGCGTGGCCTTCGTTTTCATGCCCACCCCTCAGGCATTTGGCTGATATCAAA